>NC_051213.1:43084668-43384668 GCF_015220715.1 Pygocentrus nattereri | reverse complement strand
GTAACATGATTGGGTGTAAAATGAGCATCTTAGAGAGGCTGAGTCTTTCAGAAGTTAAGATGAGGAGTGGTTGACCACTTTGTGAAAGACTGCACAATCAAATAGTGCAACATTTCAAGAATAACATTTCTCAGTAAAATAACAAAGAACTTTTGTGTCTGAAGGCTAGCTGATTAATCTCAAAAAGCCTACATTACACATACATTATAAAAGCATGCTGATTTAGCAATTACCGCATTATGAGATTCCACTTTGCAAGCATTATCTGTTAATTATCCTCATAAGCTCTCACTGTTGTATCACAGTTATGTTGTATGTTGGCCTACAGCACATGTGTCAGGGTCAAGTCCTTGCAGGTAAAAGAAGGTAAATGCCAATCTCCACATCACTTTGGCAGTTTGACATGGCTGGCATATAGTATGTGTGCTGCATACCTGAACATCTCAAGAAGCCAGTGTCACTCTTGATAACATTAGCATAGCAGCTCATCAAACCACACCTGTTCTGAATTCAGCTGAGAACCAGCCAGTGCTGGTTGGGAAGTGTAGTCGCCGTTTCCACACTGAATTTTATGAAACCTTCCCAAAACTACAGAGGACCTTGGTGTCTAACTAAAGGTTTGAGGCAAAGGTAGATTGCAACAGCTGCTAAGCAGTGATTGAAGGGCTGAGAAAAGGTGGAGCTTGGCTGTGAGTATAATGGATTTGACTGGCCATAATACAGTGACAGCACTAAAACAAATCAAATTAAATTATCTTACATTTATGGCATTTTGCTGACGCTCTTATCCAGAGTGACTTACAATTTGATCATTTTACACAGGTAGGCCAAGGTGGTGTTAGGAGTCTTGCCCAAGAACCCTTATTGGTATAGTGTAGGGTGCTTGCCCTGGTGGGGGATCTAACCCCAGTCTACAGCGTAGAAGGCAAAAGTGTTAACCACTACACTAACCAACCACCACAAATCTTCAAAAATGCATCTTGATAATGTGATGGTCACTTTAAGTGCTTTAGACCACGTGCATGCGCATTACAATTCCCTTTGTGTTCCCTTTGGAGGACTGGGCAAGTACCTGTCCACCCAGTAGCATCTCTCTCCCCGGGAGCATTCGCCCCACCAGCTACCATCACAATAAATATTCAACAGTTTGACTGTGTAAGCTCTGAATAGGCTAATAATAATGTTGTTTCCACATTAAATCACATGAATGGTGATGTTAAATTACAGAAGCCCCAGACTTTGGTGACCACAGCCATGCTCATAAATACAAATCTAGTCTACGCTGTTGATCTGTCACTAAAATAGCAAGATCTATTCATTTTCAACATTCTCTGTCTTGTTAAGATTTTTTTTTTTTGCAGTATAAGTTTCTCTAGGGCAATAAAGTACTCTGAAAGACTTTGTTGTCTCAGCCATTTAATTAAGCACACTTGATTCACCTGATGGTTGCTTTACATCCCTAAAACTACGGCATCCTTTGCTGTCTGCCCTGGTGGACAGAACTCCAAAGGAGTCAGGCTCAGGGGCTTAGCCTGTGAGGAGCTGGCTGAAACTGGTGTCACAGCCAGAGAAGAACCTACACTGACCACCTTATCATGTGATTGTGTGAACAGGAGAGGAGGGACCAAGCTGTAGGCCTGGAAAAAGATGGTGGCTACAGAAGTCACCCAGTCTGGTCTTTGACCATTTGGAGAGAAGAGTCGCAAGATATGGATGATGTGCAAGGGTAGGCACAGGAGAACCAGGAATGACAAGGACAGAGCCAGAGAACGAGAGTGGCTGGAGCCTCTCTTCTGGACTTCGCAAGGACACACTGCAGCTTGCCGAGGCATGAAGCACATCAGGTCCAGGTACACAGTCAGTAGTATAAGTAAGGGGACAAGGAAGACGGTGATGGCATAGACATAGACCAAGAAGGCTGGGTGCAGTATGGTGTCTGGAGCGCAGATGCCCCAGTGGCTGCTATGGATCTCCTCATAGGTGAAGTTGTGCGTGTCCTCCACCAGGAACTTGGAGAGGAACCCACCATAAGGGAGGTACTTCCCAATCACAGAGCCTTGAGTGTAAGGTAACTTGGGAGGGGGTTTGGGGAAGGTGTGATTAGGCTGCAAAGGATTTTCCAACCCCAACCCAGATGTGCTCTCCTTTTGCCAAGTGTCAAGAGAGCTGCAGGCTATGAACTGGGCGAAGGCAATGACCACAGAGCAAATCCAGCTGAGGAGCACAATGTATAGCATCTTCTGACGGGTCACCAGGCTTGAGTATCTGGAAGGGAGATCAGAACAAGATGGAATATGTTTTCATGCTTTAGCCTCCTAACACCATTTACCTTCTTGCTGTTAACTAAATAGCCATTCATTAACTCTCATCACAAGTGACATCACAAGGAGTAAAAATGCACATCCCAAAATTATGCTACCTATAACAACAGACAAAAGTATGCATAGAGAAAAACAGTAGAAGCAGCCACTTTAAAGCTAAATGTCATCCAGGTTTTGGCTAGGTGACTACATTTGGGCAAGGCTACGTTCACATTACCAGGTTGAAGTGGCACAAATCAGATTTTTTATCCTAATGTGACTCAGATCTGATGTTTTCAGGGCTGTGTGGACATGCAAATCTGATCTTTTCAAATCCAACCTAAGCCACTTTCATATGTGGTCCTAGATCAGATACATATCAGATTTGTGTTGGAATTCATGCGTTTCTCTTCCACTGCGTATGTGCCATCATTCAGTGTTACCATGGCAACAGCCCCAAACAGAAGTCAAAGCCTGCAAACTGAACAACTGAGATTTTTAAGAGTTAATGATCTTCAGCAGCTCATACTGTTCGATAGTTTGTGCTGATGATGCAAGTGATTCGTTCACATGACGTTACTGAGTAGGATGTGCGCATGTGGGTCATTTCAGGATTTGAATTACTCAACTAAACGAGCGTGAATCATCCTGTGAGAGGGATCGGATTTGAGCAAAAAATCAGACTGGAGCTATGAGGCTTGTAATGTGAACATTTCCCAAATAAGACTTTTGGCCAAAGTATTCTTTTTAACACTGTACTACCTTCTGCTTACTGTTTTTAACATGTCCTCATTCACCTGGCCTTGACATTTCCCTGTACGTGCCATCTTCCTTTACTTTATTAGCTCAAGTAGATGAACCCAAAGAGAGGCAAGTGCTGACTTAGCAGTAATTCTTGCAAAGAAATTAATGTAACCTGAAACATTTCTTTCTTTCCAAACCTGAAAAAATGGCAGACAAACGTAGAACAAGCTGTATGGCTAACTAGCCATACAATCTAGGTGAGGGCAAATGTGTTCTAACCAGAGGTGGACGAAGTACACAAATCATGTACTTGAGTTAAAGTAGAGATACCCAGGGTAAAATATTCCTCCAGTAAAAGAAGAAGTCCTTACTCTAGAATTCAACTTGAGTAAAAGTACAAAAGTATTTGCCTTCAAATGTACTTAAGTATCAAAAGTAAAAGTACTAAAAGAGTAATTCTGGCTCTGATGTCCTGTTATCATTTTTATAACCAGACTGGCCTCATGAACTTATTTTAGGTGAAAATCCTCCAGCGTCTCTCTTGGTAAACCAGTCTTTTAATAGAACGTCATTAATTAGTGACGCTGACGTCTATTAAAATGATCATAAGCACAAAACACTGAAGGTAAACAGTTTCCATCAGGGAGAACCGAGTGGCTCTGAAATCACTTTTTACACACAAGCAAAGTTTCAGTTTAAGATTACTTTGTAAATTATTTACAAGTTGAATAAAAACTGGCTTTAAACTCAGGATCACAAATAAGTTTTCCTTTACTGTATTGATCTGTAGGCCGCTGTTCATAAACATAAACCAGCCCAAACTAATTTACTATAAAATGAAAGTGTTTGTATGAATTCAGAATAAAAGAAACGCGTCAGTCACGACTGCGTATGTGTACATAATTCTATATTGTGGTCTATTTACACAAAGTTAGGTTAGTTCATCATTTAGGTAGATGTATGTTCTCCCAAATTTTTATGCTGCAGATGCTTTGCGCTTCTTCTGTTTTGACATGTTACATGTTTATACACACAAAAACCAAAAGGAACGAAAGATTTCTCAAAATGTAGTGGAGTAAAAAGTAAGATATTTGATTTTGAAATGTAGTGGAGTGAAAGGGAAAAGTCACTCAAAATGGAAATGCTTAAGTAAAGTACAGATACACGAAAAAAAAAACTACTTAAGTACAGCAACAAATTACATTTACTTAGTTACTGTCCACCACTGGTTCTAACTGAATAATCCACTGCTCTCTGTTTCCTCTCTGAAGTGACCACTTGAGCAACAAGTCGTAAGCTGATGTTAAAACTTTAAAAATAACATTCACATGGGAGTCTGGTGTCAAGCCTGTCCTTGAGCATCTCCCAACCCAGGAGCTCCTAAACTCACCTATGTCCTAGTCGGCACTGCAGGTGAGTGTTGAGTGTCATCAGCAGTAGCAGCCACATCGTAAACTGTCTGATCAGCAGGGGGCTACACACTAGTGTGATGCATGTGTACAGGCACTGTGGGCTCCTCAGGTTCAGCAGCATGTTGACTGGGACCCCCACTGCACCACCTACAGCCCCCACCCAGGCCAGGCACAGCTTCAGACAGCCAGTCACAGTTTTGCTGCGGCCTCCTGCATCCGAACCAGCTTCGTTCATGCACAGCCTAACACTCGCCCCAATCACAGACACTGACAACACACACTGGGCCATGGAGAACAGCCACACCTGCATGGTGCCTGTTAAACAGATAGAAAAGAGATGGTTAAAGTGGAAGTCTGGCTAAATAAAAATCAAATGTAAATTATTTTCTATCCTTCAACTAAAAGTTGATGTCTGAAGTTCTTGAATTCTACACTGGAACTATGAGCTAATATACACTATATTTGCAAAAGTATTCACTCATCCAAATCATAGAATTCAGGTGTTCCAATCACTTGGCCACAGGCGTATAAAACCTAGGCATATAAAAGCACCTAGGCATGCAGACTGCTTCTACAAACATTTGTGAATGAATGTGTCACTCTCTGGAGCTCAGTGAATTCCTGCATGGTACCATAATAGGATGCGACCTGTGCAACAAGTGCAGTCGTGAAATTTCCTCGCTACTAAATATTCCACAGTCAACTGTCAGTGGTATTATAACAAAGTGGAAGTGATTAGGAGTGACAGCAACATAGCAACATGGCAGGCCATGTAAAATGACAGAGTGGGTTCAGTGGTTGCTAAGGCACATAGTGAGCAAAGGTCACCAACCTTTTGCAGAGTCAGTCACATTAGCTCAAGAACAGCATAGAGAGCTTCATGGAATGGGTTTCCATGGCCAAGCAGCTGCATCTAAGCCTTACATCACCAGGCGCAATGCAAAGCATCGAATGCAGTGGTGTAAAGTGATATCACTGGACTCTAGAGCAGTGGAGACATGTTCTCTGGAGTGACCAATCGCGCTTCTCAGTCTGGCAATCCGATGGACGAGTCTGGGTTTGGTGGTTGCCAGGAGAACGGTAATTGTCTGACTGCATTGTGCCAAGTGTAAAGTTTGGTGGAGGGGGGATTATGGGTTGTTTTTCAGCAGTTGGGCTCGGCCCCTTAGTTCCAGTGAAAGGAAGTCTTAATGCTTCAGCAGACCAAGAGACTTTGGACAATTTCATGCTCCCAACTTTGTGGGAACAGTTTGGGGATGGCCCTTCCTGTTCCAACGTGACTGCGCACCAGTGCAAAAAGCAAGGCCCATAAAGACATGGATGAATGAGTTTGGTGTGGAAGAACTTGACTGGCCTGCACAGAGTCCTGACCTCAACCTGAGAGAATGATGAATTAGAGCGGAGACTGCAAGTCAGGCCTTCTCGTCCAACATCAGTGTCTGACCTCACAAATGTGCTCCTGGAAGAATGGTCAGAATTTCCCATAAACACACTCCTAACCCTTGTGGAAAGCCTTCACAGAAGAGTTTAAGCTATTATAGCTGCAAAGGGTGGGCTGATATCATATTAAACCCTATGGATTAAGAATGGGATCTCACTCATATTTCATATGCTTGTGAAGGCAGACAAGTGAATACTTTTGGTGATATAGTGTAGCTCACAATATTGGAAGCACATAACAGCTACATTAGCATTTAGCATCCTAAATCATGACATGTCCCGGTTCCAAGTTGTTAAGTATAAGACAAAGACTTGCTTATGTGGTAATTATTAGAACTAGGCCTTCGGTTTGAGGCATAAAAAAAACATTTCAACAACAATGCTAATGTCTGCTAGCACCCCAAGAGATGCCAATATTATGTTGGTGTTAAGCTAATAGCAATTCACATTAACATTTTTTAAGCCACTGTGCATTACTCACAGACATTTGCAGCTTGTAAAAAAAATTCCATGTTTATTTTGAAGCTTGTAGCAGATGTTAATGTATCGCTGTTGTCTGAACAAAACTTCATAGCTCCAAAATGGTAACTTTATAGGAAAAAACATTTTTAATGTAAGTCAATGGAACCAGATGTTTTTATCTACTTTGGGTTGTTTCTTTTGGTCCATTCATCATGAAATTTACACACAATGTAAACGACAACAGGCATTTTCAAATAATATCAGAAACTGAAAAACGACAAAAATAGAGATATGAGATTTTGTTCTGACAGCAGCATTTTCCATTTCGAACAACTGAATGAAGCTAATGTTCTGATAATAAAGTCAAAAGATATTTTTTTCCAGCCCTACACCACACAAGACCAGGCTCTTGTCTCTTTAAATATTCATCATATACTGAGGTGTAATTTGCCACTTCAGAGAACACATTTCCACTGCTCTAGAGTCCTGTGGTAATGTGCTTTATATGACTCCAGCTAATACTTGACGTTGCCAATAATGATTTTGTCTTTGCTTGTGTGCAGATGCTTGGCCATAGAAACCCATTTCATGAAGCTCCTAGTACACATTTCTTGTGCTGATGTTGCTTCCAGAGGCAGTTTGGAAGTGATGCAACAGAAGATAGGAAACTTTTACATCCTACATTATTTAGCATTAAGCAGCACTGCTCTGTGTGTTTGCATGGTCTACCACTTCGTAGTTGAGCTGTTGTTACTTCTAGGCCCTTCCATTTCACACGAAGAGCACTTACAGTTGTCTGGGGCAGATCTAGCAGGGCAGAAATTTTACAAATTCACTTGTGGCATAGGTGCCATTCACTGACATCTTAGGTACAATCCATTCTACTGGCAGTGCTTGATTTTATATGCATGTTAGTCATAGGCCATGGGTCAGCAACCCAAATGTTAAGAGCTATTTTGTCCAAACCACCTTGGGAGCCACAACATTTTATGTCCTTTTCTTGCGTCTCCAACAGGAAACTTTTCAGCAACAGTACAATAGGGTTAGTTTCTATTTAATTTAAGTATGCTAATGTAAAAACTTTATTCTCCGTTCATATTGCTCTTATTATTGTATGTGGTGTTCACCAGAGGAGGATTCTTGTTTGAATTTTCCTTTTCCACCTTAAATGGTACCTGAGGCATCTACCGTACTCATTTAAGGTCGAATGGGAAAATTAGCCAGACCAAAACTAAAGAAACCAAACATGTATTGGCGGATTGACAATATTTGAGGTAAGGGAGGGTTTGATTTTTGGCCAAACCACCACTTTAAGAAGTACAGAACAGAAGGAGTGAAGACGTAGACTATGCGAGAAATGGAAATGGAACGAGACCTCTCAGGGAGCCTGACAAGGCAAACGTCAGCAGAGACCCGCTGCTGTGTCTATCAAGAGCAAACAGAGAGGTAAAAAAGCCTGACAGTTCACACGCAACAGCAAAGAGCTGGCTGCAAACTCCCCTCACTGCTTTGACAGACAGGTAATTTCATTGCACCCCCATCAACAGGCTATAAAATAAAGGAAGAAAGAAAGAGAAAGAAAAGACATGTTAAAATAACTCCACAGTTCCTCTATATGCCACCTGTCTGCTTATCATAATGAGTCTGACCTTTTCAACAGGCCAATGGCAGTAATCAGGTTTGGAATGCCCAAGAGCATTTCGGAATAATGAGCAGCAATTGCGGTATCTCTCTTAATCCACCACTCTCTTCTTCAACATGTCTCAACCTCAGGGTCTGCATCTCTTTCACTGTTTCCCCTGCTGTCATAAATCGATTAGCTGGAATAATTAACAAGTAGGAAAGCTAAAAGTCATCTTATTGTGGCTCTCCCTCGCCGAGATTCAGACACATTTCAGTTTCTGCACAATTAATTATTACAGTTAATCAATTAGGAGTGACTAACAGGGGCTTGATATTCCACCAGACCGTATAACAGGAGAAAAGCAATGGGCAGTCAGTAACCAGTGACGACTAACACTAATCAGTGGCACCTTATATAAGCATTTAAAAGTCTGAAATCTGTGGATCCCCACTGGTGACATCCTGCTGTCAGAGCAAAACCTTGTATCTCCATTTTTGTCGTTTTTCAGTTTTTGAAATAATTTGTAAATGCCTGTTGCACTTTATGTTGTGTGCAAATTTCATGATGAATGGACAGAAAGAAATGGACCAGAATGACTTGGAGAAAATTCTGGTTCCATTGACTTACACTGAAATTAAGCATGTTTTTTCCTTCTCCTGTAAACTTTTTGGAGGTACGAGGTTTTGTTCCGACAGCAGGCGATAAATTCAAATAATGCTCTTTTGACTGAAAATTAAATGAGAAGTAGTCTCTGACTCTGGCACAGCACTGTTAAGCAGTATTTTGCATTATATATACTAGTCACCAAAGTATATTTTTAGATGCTTCATTCCATAAATCAATTATTTTATAAATCCAGTTATAGATAATCATTGTCCAAAGAAAAAGCAAGTATCTCCAAAATAGTAACTTTACAGGACAAGGCAAAATCACTCTTACCTTTCAATGTATGGAAAGAGATTTTATTCAAAGTGATTTTAGAGCATTTTTATTGGCCCTTTCATCATGAGATTTTCATCATAAAGCATCCATAGAATGTATATGGAAGATAATATAAATACAGAAAGAAAATATTTACCTGATTTGATAGTAAATGTGGATTTTTGGTCTACAGCAGTTTTTCCTTCACACACTGTCTCCGACTAGGCTGAGCTCACTTCCAAAGACTCTTTTCATCCGACTCTCCTCACTTCCTCCTAAAGCCTGAGCAAACATATCAATAGAGTCAATGTTAGTATATATTGCCTCTTTCCATTAGACCAGTGCAAAGGGCAGCTGTGAAAAAGGACCAGATTTACATGAGAGATGCACATGTAATGTGTAAGGTGGACAAAATAACAGAAACATGAAACGAAAAAGACTTTAACTTTGCAGTAACTTTATGACAGTGAGTTGTGTTAATTTGAATGCCAAAAGGTCTCTTATGTCAGCTATAAAAGAGACCTGACATCTAGCACTTCAATACATTTGTCATGTTCACAAAACCTGTTTGAAACGACTTTTGTTCTGCAACATGGTGTATTATAACCATTAGAATATGGTCAACTGTGGCCATGAAGGGATGCACATGGTCAGCAGCCATACTCAAATATGCCATGGCACTGAAGCGATGATTGATTGGCATGGGCCCAAGGTGTGCCAATAAAACATTCCTGACATGGTCTTTTGCTGTTGTAGCCCATCCACCGCAAGGTTCAATGTGTTATGCATTTTAAGATGTTTTTCTGTTTGCCACAAGTGGTCATCTGAGTTTCTGAGTTACAGTTTACATTTTGTTTCACTAGTGTTTTACCTTACCAATGATATATTCAAGAAATATGTCTACATTTATACAGTTTAATAGTCGATAAATGCTCCAAAATATCTCAGCTGCTGCAACATAAACAACCTGGATCCAGTGGCGGTGGTGAGCGACACTGCCAGTTGGTGTAGTTCAGCCCATTTGACCAACACCACCTCTGCCCCACAGAAACAGGCCACCAAACTCTTTTTTAGCTGCTCTCTAAATAGTAAATAAAAAGTGCAAAAAAGAGGAAAGGCTGCTTAATAGTCATTTTAAAAATTGAGAAGCGAATGTTTGCATAAGTTAACCTTATCACGTACGTCACGGACATATTTTGGCCAACATTTAAATGCTCAGCACTGACATCCATGACCTATAGCTAGTTGGCTAACTGCTGGACTGTGCAATCTGTGCGATGGAGTTCAAGCTCCCATTATGAGCCAAGGTTATATTTGCAGACGTCATATTTGAGGACATTATTTGCAGACAGGAATGGGGGGATTGGGGTGGGAAAGCTAACATAACATTTTATTCCTACAGTTAAAATGATTGGCTGGTTATGGCTTTCTTGTAAATGAAGTTCACTGCTTATAGTAGGATCCTGCAACAGGTGGGTAATGCTACTGCTAGTGTTAATTTTCCTCTTCTACTTTGATTTGTAGTTATATAAAATGTTTAATTTTCTTGTCCATAATGTATTGAAACCATGTGTTTAATATATTAGCATTTGATGTGATTATATGGTATGTTCTCAGTATTTTGATTGGCTGTTTCTTGGCACTTCTTTTGCTGAATGAAATGAAATTAAGTTTCATGTACATTTTGTCAAATAAAGGCAGTGTTAAAATAAATACCACACTAAAACCACACTTAATTTGTTTAAATTGCTAAGAAAAACAAACAAAGCTGGATAAGTTTCAATTTCAAGATGCTCAGACTGCTCATACTGACTGCTAAAGAAATTCAAGAGTGGGTTCATAAGCACCAAGATAAACCTAGACACCTTCCATGCTTTTCGCAGCTCATGGCATGAACCTATGTGATAAATTCTGGAGCCTTTTTACCTCTAGAAGAGGATTTTTACCTTTGTTTTTTTTTTTTTGAAGAAGAGCCCAGTATTCCACTACACATTCATGTATTGTTGACATTGTTTATAGGATATTTGCTAAATATAGGTTTTATATAGTTGACTGAGATGGCTTGCCCTCTCGACATAAGTCTAATAATGTTAGACTTAATGTTGACATAAGACATAATGTTGCCCATGTCTAATGCTATTATGATGCTCCCACCTTCATACTTCACTGTGAGTGGTCTTCAGATCATACGAATGACTCTTCTTTCTCCAAACATGATGAGCTGAGTTCTTGAGGAGTTTTTAATACCATCTTTAATCTTTAATCTTTAATACCATGTCTTTTTAATACCATCAGAAACAAATTGCAGTAGAGCATTTAATTTTTTCATTTTCTTTTGATAATATGTAGAACTTATTTTTACTTTTAACCTTTACATACACAGTCAGGTAAAGATGTAAGTACACCCTTGAAAGGTTTAGACTTTTCCAATATATTTGAAGACAGTCTTCATTTAAACAGTGTTCGTACATAAAGGTGACATTAGGAACTAAACAGTAACAAAAAGAGAAGTGAGGGCTGCCCAGTGAAAAAAGGGCTGGCTCTAGAGTGGAACTTTGTGGGACCCCACATAAATGGTAGCATTAGATGAAAGGTCAATTCAAACAAAATCCATTATTGCTTAGGTAAGGTCTGAACCAATCTAGGTTAATTAGAATGCCATGGTCAACGGTGTCAAAGGCAGAGCTAAAGTGAAACAACATCAGTACAACACAATTTCTCTAATTAGGAACCAGTAATAAGTCATTTGTAACTTTTATTTAGCAAGGCAGAATATAGAGTCTATTCTATGAAGAGCTTGAAAACCGAACTGAAATGTGTCAAAAATGTTATTTCATGTTAAGCGTGACATCAGCTGAGAGAGAACAGCTTTTTAAAATATTTTAGAAAGGACTGTAAATTTTGAAATTGGTCTAAAGTTACTAAGAATATTTAGGTTAATATTATGAGTTAGGAGTTATGAGTAACCAAAAGTTACTAAGAATATTTGGGTCATTGGGTAAAGATTATGTGGTTTCTAAAGAAGAGGCTAAACAACATCGTGCTAAAAAGAATTAAGAATGCTGGCTGTGGACAAGCTTGCATTTATAATACAAAGAACCCTGGGCCCTATAACATCAAATGACTCTTTAATGAGACATGAAGGGATGATATCACAGGGAGAGGCTGAAGGCTCTATTTGAGATTCTATGTCATGCAAAGAACAGAAGGAGACAAGTTTAAACTTATTAAAGACCGCAGAACATTCTAGATCAAATGAGAGACAGACAGAAGGATTTATATATCATCTGATTTTCTCAATCAGTTCCTCACAATTTTTGGGGATGTGACAAAAGTGGGGCAAGGTGCATTTAGGACTCAGTTAATTGCATGGAATAAAACTTTGAGTCTATGATGATTTCTAGATATAATCTCTGAAAAGTGTTGTTCACTATCAGCCAGACAGAACTACCAATTCTGTTGTGTTAGCTAACAGATGCCTTTGCACTGAATGATAGGGGGATGAGGGGGCTGAATAATATTCTGAATAATACTCCTAGAGGAAGCATACATAATGAAACAAATGACTGGCCCTAGAATGGAACCTTGTGGGACCCCATATCCAATAGTAGAGACATATCTAAAGGTGCATTTAGGACTGAATTTTCTGTACAGAATAAAACTTTGGGTCTATGATGTTTTCTAGATATGATCTCTGAAAGTATTGTTTCCTGAAATCAGTTAAATATTTTTTAGATATCAAATGAGACCTGTAGTTTATAATTTTTCCATTTTCATTCATCTCACCTGCATTTTCTTCTAAGAGTCTGGGTAGAGGTGTTTGGCCAAGACTGGAATTTAAATCTGTTTTGCCTTTTTTTAAAGGCAAGGGTAGTGGTGCAAGAACAATGAAAAAAAAGAGTCAACATTCAACATTTACATAAGGAGGTACTGCCTGTTACAGGACTGTGAGAAATCTTAAAATGATCGGTCCTTTGGTCTGGACCATGGTCCAAGGCACCTTTCACTTTTGCTATTTTGGTGTGTACCAAATTAGCCATGTTTACACACATCCTGATAATCCGTTAATAATCCAACTCCATCAGAATAGAATGTGTCCATGTGTACACCTCAGTCGGACTAGACTAGTTCAATTTGGCCAACATACTGTTTTTACTTGATTAAACGTGGTGAGTAATACCATAAATAGTATGTAAAACAGAAGAAAAATACCATGTAAATGCCTGTATCTGATTATATTCTCTATTGGAACTCTATTCTGCACATGTGTGTCTCGTCACAGTGAAGTTTATAACATTCAACATGGTGGGAAGCAGAAACTGGTCTGCAGAGGAGACGAAGTTTGCTTTGTTTATGTGTCTCAGAACATGACGTCTTCCTCTCGTTGAAGATGAAGTATATTTTCTTGAGCCTGACATCATTTTAAAGGAATTAAAAACACAAGCACTGCTCACTGCTGCTCATCTCACTTTGACTGAACCAGTGAGTAGTTTAATCCCTACACTGTGCACTATGTAGGGAGCAGGGAGCATTGTCAGATTGGCAGAAGACTCGCAGCTGTAACTTGGTGACCAAAAACGATTTATAATCTTAAAGTTTTTGGATTAAACAGTGCTATGTTATCATATGTTATATGACAAAAAGTTTTAAAAAATGCTTGTATTACTTGTAGTGTACATGTAAGCAGAGGTTGTTGAGTAGTGTGAGCATATAAACACCTCAGTCTATAATCAGAATATATTTAATTGGATTGGCAAAAATCTGTCATGACACCCTTTGGCTTTGAGGTCTTTTTGGACTCCCAGAACCCCCTGGGGAATCACATGACTCCTGCCTCGCTCTCACGCTCCAATCAGCGCTCTAGCTCTCCAGAGTACTGATCACGTCCACATGCAGCTCACTGATTAGTTTAGTATAAAGCCCAGGCTTGTAGGATAGGTTCTTTGTGAGGTATTGCTTCTGTCTATAGAGCTACTGAGCACTCTTATCTATTACGATATTCTGGTTCTGACTTTTGCCCTGTTTTTGACTTGCCTTTTTGCCTGACCTTCTTTCAGGTTTTTTGCCTTTATATTTGTGCTTCTGTGTTTTTTGGCTTTTACGGATGTGACCTATGTTTGTTAATTGACTTCGATTTTGGATTGTGTTTTCATCAGTAAAGCTTCTCATTCTACTTCTACCCGCGAGCGTCATGCGCCATTGTTACAATCTAGCTGTGAAAGCACCCTAAGAATAAAAGAACCAAAAGATTGTTAAAATCATTTACTGTAGGGTTTGTAGACCAACAAATATAAATATTAAAGTCCCCAAAAGTCAATATCTGTCAGTAGATGGCATAATGATTTTGTATTCACTTGGAAATTGCTTTTTGGCCAAGGGGGCCTGTATACAAGCACACATAGTGATGGCTTACTAGAAACAACCTTAACTAATGTATGACTTTACCGAAGGGACATGACATTTAAAGGTGTTTTTTTTTTTTTAATCAAAGCCACACCACCACCACATCCAGGAATTCTAGGTGTGCTGTAGAAGCTGAAATGAGCAGGGCAGCCACTAAGTCAGGTCTCTGTGAAAAATAAAAAATCCAGATCATTTGTCAAAAAAGTCAATCAAGATCTCATTAGAAATCTTGCATTAATCAGGGCCATCAAGGTTTTGGTCATCCACACCACAACTATCATGAAAGTGGAGCCTCATCCAGAGAGTGTGCTCTGGTGATGACACTGGAGATTGGTGTTCCTCCACCTCCCACATCTCCATTCACCTCCCACACAGCTAAACATAAGGTGCACTCGAGGCTAAACTGTAGAGAGAGTCCTCAGGTCTGTCCTGGCCCACACACTGGGGTGAGAACCGTAGCTGTGAGCTCCATGGTGTTGATTATAAAAGTCCAAAAAACACTACTGATTGAATGACTTTTATTTTGAAAACTGTTTCTTAGTACTCCATATTAATATAATGTAAAACATGTCTACTTCACAAATTTTGATGAAAACATTCATGAAAATGTTATGAAGTGTTTATGTAACATGTTATGAATATGTTATGTAGACACCCTTCATGTAAAGTATTCCCAAAACAAGGTATAACTAAAGAAAAAAGGGAAGCCAAAAAGTAAAGTGGACTGTAGGTGGAAATGAGTGATGATAAGTGGAATATTGTCTAATACTCTCTGGAAAACACTGAGCAAAACACCAGTGGATCGCCAGCTTTGTCACCAGTGGGCCAACAGTGGCCCGCTGTCCTGTTGCTATCAGGGAAGAGCTCTTTGACGCCTTCAAGAAGAAAGTTGTAAGATCCAAAATATTGGAAATCAATCATTTCCCTGTCCAGAATGTCAACTACAAGTGGAGAAGACTTACTCAGCATGGACATCAAACTCAAACACTAAAAGGGTCTTATTAAAAAAATCTCAACAGATGTGTGGGCCAGCTGTTTTTATTTCATTTTTACTGAACAGTTTACCATGAACTGAACTGGACACTGAATATTTAAAATATGCCAAAACTGCAACAGCAAAATATTTGGCATTCCTAAACTATTCAAAATTAATTTTAAATAAAAATAAATTGTCTTATATAAAACAATAGGCTACATTAGCAACAGATAACGGTTACAATTCTCTAAAAGTCCACCAGGAGGCAGGTTTTTACAACTGGTCCTCGATGGTTGTTGTGGGAATAGGGTTGGAGTACACATCATGTTGGGACTGTAGTACAGCTCAGGGTCAAAAGGGCTCATATTAATGAAAAACTGTGCCAAGGGCCTGACTTGACTTTGACACAGGGTTTTAAATAGACAGTGAATTCAGGAGTGGAAACATTATCAAGGCTCACATTGAGTCAACATAGATGAACCTTAAATGGGCCTAAAATCTGATTGACTGAGCCGCATTCAAACGGCTATGGAGGCCTCACAACAACTGAACTCTGTATCACTGCGCCACGGCACTAAAAACCCTTCTGTTGTTAATGGATTAACGTTACTCTTTGACTCTAATGCTGATCGTGTGAGGCACCGCGTATATTGATGAATTAAGAACCCATTTTTGGTTAAACTGAGGGGCTGAAAACTTATCTTAACTATAACTAGGCTGGTCAGATCTAACAGGCTAAAAGATAGTAAACATGCTGAACAACTCCAACATTAATATCACAGGCTTGAATTAAACTCACGATTCACTGAAAAACAATTTAAAAGCCTAAAGAACGTCATCTGAGTTTTACAGGCTTCAAATGTCCGTGTTTCAATCAGAAGTAGCGTCAAACCCAGGCTGAATCCCAAATGGCTCCCTACTAGCTAGCTACCTAGTTCGCTAACTAGGTACCTAAATAGTGAGCTGTGTAATATTAAGGTTAAAAATTCTAGATTTTGCATGTCAAACACTGCACTGCTATTCCAGTATATATGTGGAGGACCATTTTTTAGCGATATTTTGCATTGTTGGGATGCAGCATTCGGTATTTTAATCCATACATTGCACACTATCAGTGTGAGAAAAGTGGTGTCGTCAGACTGTCAGAAGACTCGTGGTGGTAATATTGTGACCAAAAACTAAACATTTTTGCATTAAACAGTGCTGTGTAGTCATATGTTCATTGTCTTGAAAAAATCATGAAAGTTTGCAGTTTACAGGGACTGGTGACCAAACGTCCTTCTCCTCATTCAGCGTTCAATGGTTGCTTAGCAATGTTACCTGTAAGGGGGAGCGAGGAGGCGGACGCACACGCTGAGATAAGCGAGATTTATTAGGGGCAAATCCAGGGTCGTAGTCAGAACATTCCAGGGTCAGTGAGCCGACACGTACAGACTTAGGGTAAGACATCACAAGAATCAACACAAACGAAGACCAGGTACAAAGACACGATACAAAGGTACAAAGACTGGCAAACGGAAGGGGCAAACACAGGGCTTAAATACACGGAACAATGAGGGACAGGTGATAACAATCAGGGACGGAGTTACAAAACCAAAACATGAGCACATGGACAGGACTGGGAGGAGCCAACCGTGACATTACCACTCTCTAAAGGAACTAGCTACGTTTCTTGGTGGAATACTTGTTTATGTCAATTATTATTTATAATAACCTAATTACTTAAAACACTGTGTATTTTAATATATTTTATGTTGGCTGTAAGCAATAAGCCACTCGAGGCAGTGCGTTACTGCGATTTTATCACAGGGAAGGGAGTTTTAGGTGCTCTGCCTTGTGTCATGCCAAAGAACACCCTTCCCCGTGATAACATCGCAGTAACCCACAGCCTCTCGTGGTTTATTGCATCAAAGATAGATTCGCCGCTATAACTCCCTTTTGCAATCATAGCAGTGTTTGAAGGTGTGGTTGATGGTAAAGACAGAAAGACTCGTCCACCGGCCACATAAATGATTCTAGTGATTTCAGTGTGTGACACAGTATTTACAAGGTAAACATTTTTCTGGATTTCTTGTCAAGGGCAATAACACATAATCAGGACTCAAAGATAACGTATCAATTTTGTATTGATATTGATTGAACCAACATTTTCTTTCCTTTTCTGCTGTTTTATTGACCTCTCTTTCACGTTACACTGACCGACAGATGCTTCTTCCAGATTCTGCACAAACTGCAAAATAACATGAAGCCTTTTTTCTTCTCCTAACACACTTAATACGGCCTGAACCGCTTAACACTGACAATTGTTCAAACACTGTTTGTTGTGCTGTCTGTCATGTGTCACGATTAGCCCCTCCCAGTCCTGTCCATGTGTGTTTGTTTTGGTTTAGCCCCCTCGTTTTGTGACTCCGCCCCTGATTGTTGTTATGTCGAAAATGGACCTACTGGACAGATCATTAGAAGCTGGCTATCATTGTTGGAATGTTCTACCGTTTAGCACCTTTGCCGCTCGCTGCTTTCTTGTACTGCATCAAGTCTTCAGTGGCCTGAGTCAGTGCCTCTTACTGTTAAGGCTCAAAACGCATTGCCAGATCAAAAACACCTTCCCTCGGCGAAGAGGAAAAATTGTCAACCTCATTAAGATTCTCAGTTGCAAAAGTACCATTTGATTCTGTCACTCTCCATATTTTCTGGTAGCTAACGTACGCTAGCAGCCCCACATCCAAACCCCTACATCACTGCAGTGCCCCTCCCATTTTTGAGCATTTTTCAAAGTTGAGCCAGGAGTAGAGCTGAAAATAGCCCAGTAGAGTCTGGCTGCAGGCGTGCACTCTCAGACAGATGCACCCAGCCCCAGTGAGGTCACAGGCACATACACTAGAATGGCAGAAGCAGCATTGTTTACATTATCTCATTGTTTACAAGTATTACTTTGAGATTTTCATGTCTTGTATTTTTTGTACTGCACTCAAAAAAAAATGATTTGAGTGGCATTAAGCACATTTTTTACATAAAACCTAAACATGAAAATTATAACATTAAAACATAAAAATATACTTTACTTATTTATGTTCATTAGAAGCGTCCCAGTTCAGATAAATTCAAAACTGATTTAATTTAATTGTATATGACCTTTTAGATTTTTCCACTAAATCTTATTAGGAGGCAGTGCTGATGTGCTATAGTAACAGGAAACACATCATCAACCAGGGAAATGGCTCTGTTTATTTTTACAATCTCCTGCCATCCTTCGTTATACAGCGTCACTGCAATGAAATAGTGATGCGTATTAACTTAATTTATGTTTTTGACCACATATTAATATTTCATTTTGCTTATTTTGAGAGATTCTCTAGACAAACACTAGAGAACTAGCTAGCTAGCGTCCTTGCTAGGTCTGCTGTGGAGTTAACATGTCCAAAAGGCAGTTTAAATAAACAATAACAGCAATTTATTGTGAAGCTGCATATAAAGGTGTATTCCATTCATATTCAAATCAGCAGTTCATGGTTTGTGTAACTGTAGGTGACCTCAACCTATTAGCACGGCATGAAGTGAGCGATGGCGTTAGTTGGCTAACTGGCATGATGGTTAGCATGAGAGCTGAGGAAGGTTGTGCACATAAACATAAACATTGCTTTAATTAGTACTTCAGTTAGGAGTGAGTAGAAATTCTAAAGCAGAGAATATAAAGCTAAAATATATCAAATATAATCTAAAGCTGAAATCTATAAAGTTATGTTTATTTCTTTCACATTAGACTTTAAAGTTTATGTGTCTTGTAATGTGATACTGTTTAATACAGTTTGGACGACAGTAAATGTTTGTGAATTTAACTTGTTTTGTCATTTAATACATTTACACAGTCTAAGTAATTGAGCTCTCAATACAGAAAGTACTATTAACTCATTGAAATACATAAATGTGATGTAAAATAATTGCATAAATCCTACAATCACTTCTAATTTAAACGTTATTTAATTCATTCAGGTTCATTGAACATGATGGAGAAACACAAATTATAATACCATTTTTTACATTAGATTTACGTATTTAAATTGAATGGAAAAGTGACGTGATTAAAATACATAAGTTTTCATTTTTGGGCGTACATATTTTTTGTATTTTTTCTATATATATTTTTTCCTTCAGGAAATGCAACGTTACGACAGATTGTTTTTATCCTTCTTTTCCTTCTTAAATAGTTATGCAAATATGAATACGAACATGCCACTAAATATCATGTGCTGTGAAAGCGAAAAGCATCATATTCAGTAAATCAATTGGTGAAATAACTTTCTCAGATCCTAAAAGCACATTCTCAGTTCATACTGTCTTGCTTCCATACATGACCAAGCACACAGCCGCACACATAGGCTTCTACGACCGATCTCTTAAACAAAGTGAGCGATGGATGAGCCTGTGAATAAAGATGCTGGAGAGAAAGAGAAGAACAGGGGGGGGGGTCTTATCTTTCGGACACATATTGCATGGACAGAGTCACAAAAACGCTCACAAGAGAGGACGAGATTATAAATGTCTGCCGTAGCTCATTTAGAGCGGCCTATTGTTCCATCTACTGTTACACAGCGGGAGGAACAAAACGTTTATTAAACTCCAGCAAGTCTCCAAAAGAGCTTAATGAGGTGGAAATACTATTCAAAATGTGAACTTCACTATTCATTTTCCAAATCATATACTGAGGGCTGTAATTTGTGTGCATACAGTTACCGCAGGCCAGGATTACTTCTTAATTGACTCATTTGTTTTTCCAGCAGCGTGTCCATGGAAACAAATTATGCTGTAAATGATGTAAAACGCTGTATAAGTCTATATTTTGTCTTATGATGCACTTTGTAGATTGAAACATTACCCCCACTGCAACGCCATGTCGGTGTCACTACAGTGTTGCCACCCGGAGAACATGGACTTTTATGTGAATATGAAATCGTGATGCATTTTCCTTTCCAGACCAGGATGAAGTTGGGAATAAAACACTGCATCAGGGAGGGCCTCTGAGCTCAGATGCACTCTGAAATCAAAAGCAATTTATATTCAATTTTTAAATAAGTAGGAAGACACAGACCTGCAGTAAACAGCAGAATTTGAGGCAGAATCTCAAATAGACAGAATTGTCTATGAATGAGGCAGAATTCCCTACATAGTGCCCTGCCATAGGTCATAACACTGTGGTGACCAAATTGACTGAATGAAAATCTGGTGCGTTGTAAAGCTTACAGTAATATAAATGGCCTTCTGATTGACATATAATGCACTGTTTGAGTGTACACCTTATTCACTTTATTTCCTAAACTACTGTTGCCTTTAAAACTAGAACAGTGATATACAGAGTAATTGCACAGCTAAAGTGATTTGAAAACAGTTGCTAAGGTGTTGCCAGCCAGTTGCTATGGTATTTGTTGTTGTTGCTATGGTATCCCAGGTGGTTGCTAGGGGGCCACTAGGCTGTTGTTATGATTGTCACAGGTGATGATTTTGCTAGGTGGTTGCTATGGTATCCCAGGAGGGGGCTGCAAGGCGATTGTTATAGTATCCCAGGTGGTTACTAAGGTGTTGCTAGCAAGTTGGTATAGTATGCCATGTAGTAGTTAAGATGTTGCTATAGTATCCCAGGTGGTTACTAGGGGGCTGCTTGCCAATTGTTATGGTACTCCAGGCAGTTGTTAAGGTTTTGCTAGGCAGTTGCCATAGTATGCAACACGGTTACTAAATTGTTGCTAGGTAGTTGCCATGATGTATGGGGTGTTTATTTAGTTGTTCTTAGGGAGTTGGTGAATGGTGGCTACGTGTTGTTGAAATTGAATGGGAGTCTATTGGGGGAACGAGGAATGAAAAAATGACACTCAGAGGAGTTCGGTTCAGTGTGGCTGTGATTAGAAGTTGGGGACCTGCCCTGAGCGAGTACATGCAGTTTGGTGGCTGTTGGGGAAAAAGAAAGATTAAGGCTTTGTTGGGGTGAAAATTAATGAGACTATAAAGGAGAAACAAAGAATGATGGTTATTCAACCCCCACTGAGACTGTAAGGCTTTACAAAATGAAACTTTTATGAAGACCTGGACAATTGAGTGACCTATTCAAATTGACATGAAGTCATATAGTTTGTAAAGCTGTAAATTTATGCTGCAACACAATTAAGCACTTGGAAACTCTATAATTACAATTAATTTGCTTCAGCTGTGATACACATGTAAATCCCATGCATGTGCTCTCAAAGAAGCGCTCACAGAAAATAAGAGAAGAAATTATTTCATTGCACCAAAAAAGGCAACAGCCACAAGAAGACATACCACATAAGTTCAAAGAGACACAATTAGAGTTATTATATGTAAGTTTAACCCTTGTGTGGTGTTCCGTTCTGTGGGACCCATTTTAATGATTACCAAAGGAAAAAATTATGATTTCAACATTAGATTTGTTAGATGCACTCATATATTGACCAAAAAACACATAAATGTGACTTGAATATGCAGGAATGAAATTACACAGGCCTGTAGAGTTCTGGGAGGCAGTTTTATGGAGTCAAGTCAAGTCAAATTTATTTGTATAGCACTTTTTACAACGGATGTTGTCACAAAGCAGCTTCACAGAATTCCAGTAAAGATAAAGTTTTAACATGGACGTAAAAACCCCCAGGTGAGCAAGCCAGGGGCAACAGTGGCAAGGAAAAACTCCCTCAGAGCTGAGGAAGAAACCTTTGGAGAAACTGAGGCTCACAAGGGGGGACCTATCCTCCTCTGGTCAAACTACCTACAAAATTATTATACTATTAATATTAATAGTAGTAGTAATAGCTAGTAGTCCACGAAAACTTCAATATAGGGTGGGCAGCTGGCAAGTAGCAAGGCAGGTGGCAGTAGCTGGGCCATGGGCAGCTGATCTGAAGCAGGTAGCAGGAGAGCTGCTCAGTCAGTCGTCCAGCAGTCGTCCTTCAGTGTCCGGCCGGACAGGCGGGCAGTCGTATACTCGGAAAAAGGTAGGGAGATGGAATTAGCTTTAATCTGTCTGTTTGTACGTAAAACAGAGAATGTGAACATTTCCAGAGTGTGGCTAATGACTCCGTCAGATCTGACTGTAACAGCTTAACTAAAAGGAGAGAACCAGAGACACTGACATCAGAGCACTCTGAAACAGTTTGGCATCCCTCCGCTCCACCGTCCACAAACCTGAGTGACCATGTGCGAGCAGCGGTGCGACAGCACCAGCGTCTCAGTTTACTATTCCCTTTGTCCATGGATCCCTGGATCTGCTGCCTTTATCTAATGGGGAACAATTACACAACTGAGTTTTCAGCCTAGATTTGAAGATTGCGACTGTGCCTGAGTCTCGGACATTTTCTGGAAGATAATCCCAGAGTTTGGGGGTTTTATAAGAAAAGGCTTTTCCCGCAGCTGCAGCCTTATGAATTCTAGGAACTATTAAAAAGCCAGCACTCTGCGATCTGAGTAATCGTGATGGCTCATGATAGGAAATAAGGTCTTGCAGGTACTCAGGAGAGAGCCCATGTAGGGCTTTATATGTCAATAAAAGAATTTTATAATCAATGTGGAATTTAACAGGCAGCCAATGAAGAGATGACAGCACTGGACTGATATGATCAAATGTTCCTGGACCCTGGCTGCAGCATTTTGAACTAGTTGAAGTATGCTCCTGCTAGTGCATCCTGACAGTAGTGTGTTACAATAGTCTAGCCTTGAAGTAATAAAGGCATGTACTAATGTTCCTGCGTCATGTAGGGATAAGGAATTTCTTGGCAATGTTGCGAAGATGTACGACAGCTGTCCTAGTGATACTGCATATAAGTTGATTGAATGATAAATCTGGGTAGCGCTGTCGCCTCACAGCAAGAAGGGCCTGGGTTCGATTCCCCGACCGGGCGACCAGGGTCCTTTCTGTGTGGAGTTTGCATGTTCTCTGCATGGGTTTCCTCTGGGTACTCTGGTTTCCCCCCACAGTCCAAAGACATGCAATTAGGTTAATTGAGCCCTAGGTGTGAGTGTGTATGTCTGTCTGTCTGCCCTGCAATGGATACGTAGTCTTGATCATTTGTTATCTTGACTAGAGCTGTCTCAGTGCTGTGATGTGGCCTCAATCCAGATTGGAGTTTTTCATATATATGGTTCTTATGTAGATATGAGCTAAGTTGTTGGGCCACAGCTTTTTCTTAGATCTTAGATATAAATGGTTAGTTAGAAATAGGCCTGTAATTAAACAATATGCTAGCATCAAGATTTGGTTTCTTGATCAGAGGTTTGATAACTGCAATTTTTAAAGCTTTGGGTACATAGCCCAGGCTAAGGGTTGAGTTTCCTATAGTTAAAAGAGGGTTTATAATAACTTCATTGAGTAATTATGAGGGAATTGCATCGAGTGTGCAGGTTGTACAATTTGCAGAGGAGATAATCTTCTCTAGCTCTAGCTGTGGGAGTGGGTAAAAAGTTTCCAGCCTTTTTTCTACAACTACATTATGTTTTATATCAGCCACGTCTGATGACAGCCAAGTTGGATTTAATACTGTGGGGTGAAGTTGTTGTCTAATATTTTCGATTTTTTTATTAAAGAAGTCCATAAAAACTTCACTGGTGAGAGTCGCCGGAATTTGTGTTTCAGTACCTGCCTGACTTTTTGTAATTCTGGAAATCACACTAAACAGAACTCTGGGGTGATATTTATTGTTCTCGATCAGCGAAGCAAGATATGCTGAGCAAGCTTTAGTGAGAGCATTTCTGTACTCTATAAGGCCGTCCTTTCAGGCAGAGTGGAACACTTCCAGCTTTTTTAATTGCCAGTTTCCATACTG
Organism: Pygocentrus nattereri; assembly: GCF_015220715.1. Lineage (NCBI taxonomy): Eukaryota > Metazoa > Chordata > Actinopteri > Characiformes > Serrasalmidae > Pygocentrus > Pygocentrus nattereri. The sequence continues at coordinate 43,360,567 of NC_051213.1, read as the reverse complement.
TTTGTTTTAAGGTACGGGTTTTATCATTGTACCATGGGGAGAGCTATTTCTGTCTTATCCTTTTTATTTTAAGTGGCGCCACATTTTCTAAAGTAGATCGAAAGGTATTTTCTAAATAATCGCTTAGTAAATCTATGTTAAGTCCTAGTGTCAAAACTAAATCTAAAGTGTGACTACAGTAGGGTTTAGGCCCTGTTACATTTTGGGTAAAACCAACAGAGTCTAGGATTGAAGTAAATGCCTTTTTTAGTGGGTCATCTGCCTTCTCAAAATGGATATTAAACTCTCCTACAATTATTACTTTATCATTGCACACAGCCAGGTTTGCAGCGAAATCACAAAATTCTTTTAAAAATTAGGGCCGTGGTGGTCTGTAAATGTTAAATAGTGAAAATGCGTTCTTTTTTGTGACCGAATTTGTAACGTGGATGGAAAGAACCTCAAAAGAAGTGAAGGTGTCACATTGTTTCTGACTGATATCAAGGGTATTTTGGTAGACTACACATACTCCACCTCCCTTGCCTGATAATCTTGGGCTGTGTACATAATTATAGCCTACAGGGGTGGCTTCATTTAGTGCTGAATATTCATCCGGTCTAACCCATGTTTCAGTGAGACAGAAAACGTCAAATTTATGATCACTTATGTACTTCATGTACAATGACTGCTTTTGAGTTTAGTGATCTTTTATTGAGTAACCCAAACTTTAGATCTGAGGTGTTGCTGCTATCATCTGAATATGAATTAATATTGATTAGGTTGTTGAAACTGTGGCCTGGTCCCGGCTCTGGATTGTCAGCAGCTGTTTGCACTACTCTGCCGACTAAATAAAAGACTAGGTGCTATGCTGCAAGAAAGTAAGGCAGTACCATCCTGTGTGGGGTGGACACCTTCCCTACGTATAAGACTTGCCCCTGAAATGTAACCAATTATCTATAAAACCCACTTGATTTTCGGATGTGTGATGAAACTAAATTAGAACTTATAGACCCATGGATTGGTGCCATGTGTGGTATATGAAAAGCACAGCATGTGACAAAAAGAATACCATCCCCATGGTCAAGCACAGAGGAGGGGCTATCCTGTTGAGGGGGTGTTTTGCTGCTGCAGGAATTTGTAGTCTTGCCCATTTGACTGGCATCCTGAATTCTTGGAGATACCAGGCCTTTTTGGAGAAGAAGGTGTTGTCTTCAGTGTGTAATTTGAAGCTGGGTGATCACTGGACCAAAATAACGATACAGAGTGTATATCTAGGTCCACCAAAACTTGGCTCAGAGATCAGTCCTAGAATGTCCTTGAGTGGCCGTCTCAGTCTATGGATTTAAATGCCATTGGAAATCTTTGGTAGGATTTAAAGAAAGCTGTGGTGTCATGGAAACGAAGGAACATTAATGAGCTGGAAGATTTTGCACATGAGGAATGGGCAAAGATTGTAATACAAAGATACCAGAAGCTTGTGAACACCTACCTGAAGTGCTTTAATTTAATTTGAACTGTTTGCATGTTCCGCGACCCTGACGGAGAAGCGGCTTAGAAAATGGATGGATGGATGGATGTTTGCATGTTCTGGAAAATGCTTGAATGAGTAGTCAGAGACTTCTTTGGACTTTTATTAAAGCCTTGCTTGATAGATTTTCATCAAATCTTATTCATATTATCAAACTGCCTTGCACCTAGAGGGAGCTGAATATTTCTGAGCGCAACAGTATGTAGTGCACTACATAGAGAATAGGGTGCCAGCCTAAGTCAGTGTTACATAGGCCTATACTGACCAAAGTATGTAGACACCTGAGCATTGACAAAACCATGAGCATTAATATGGAGTTACAGCTATAACAAAGTATATTGATTTTGTAGGTGAAAATGAGTGACGTCCTTTACAGTGAACACATTTACAGCATTATTACTGTTTATTGGCTGAATGTACCATATTTGGTACAGCATTAAACACCAAACATGGCCAAAAGTTATGGCACAATTATGCTTATGATTAATTTGTTTCCAAAATGTAAATGTTAACTGAATACAATGATGTGCAAATCATTTAAACCCTATATTTATTTGAAAAAAGTACAAAAACAACATGTTGAAACTGAGAAATGTTATTGTTTTTTGAAAAATATATGCCCATTATGAATTTGATGCCAGCAACACGTTTGAAGAAAGTTTAGACGGGGGCAACAAAAGGCTAGTACAGTTGTGTAATGCTAAAAAAAACACTGGGTAGTTAATTGGCAACAGGTCAGTAACATCACTGGGTAGAAAAAGAGCATCCCAGAGAGGCGGAGTCTTTCATCTCTTAAGATGTGGAGGAGTTCACCACTCGTGAAAGACTGTTTGGGCAAATATCGCAACAATTCAAGAATAACGTTTCTAAATTTAGAATAGCAATAAACTTGGGAATTTCATCACCTATGATATATAATATCATTAAAAATTTCTGAGAATCTAGAGAAATCTTTGTATGCAAGGGACAAGACTGAAAACCAGTATTAACTGGACATGATATTTGGGCCCTCAGGTGTCACAGATTCTGCATGGGCTCAGGAGCAGTTATGAAAACTATTGTCTTTGAACACAGTTCATCACTGCATCCACGAATGCAAGTTAAAACTCTAAAATGCAAAGAAGAAATCATATATAAACAGGATCCAGAAATGCTGCCGCCTTCTCTGGGCCCGAGCTCATTTAAGGTGGTGAAGTGAAAAAGTGTCCTGTGGTCTGACAAATCAGAATTTGGAATTGTTTTTGGAAATCATGGACAAAAGACCTCCCAGCTTGTTATAAGCACAAAGTTCAAAGGCAGCATCCATGATGGTATTGGAGTGCATTATTGTACATGGCATGGGTGATGAATGCCTGTGAAGGCAACATTATTTCTGCAGGATATATACAAGTTTTGGTGATTGTTTTTCAATGAAGGCCTTGCTTATTTCAGCAAGACAATCTCAAACCACATTCTGCACACATTACAGCATCGTGGTTCTATAGTAAGAGTCTGAATGTTAAACTGACCTTCCTACAGTCCAGACCCCTTTGAAAACATTATGAAACAAAACATTAGACAAAGGAGACTCCAAACTGTTAAGTAACTGAAGTCCTATATCAAATAAGAATGGGAAACATTAAACTTTCAAAAATACAGCAGTGTCTCCTCAGTTCCCAAATGTTTACAGAGTGTTATTAAAAGAAGAGGTGATGCAGCACAGTGGTAAACATGCCCCCATCCAGTTTTCACATTTCACATGCTGTCTTCTTAGCATTTTCCTTTAAAAATATGGTTTACATGATTTGCACATCATTGCATTCTATTTTTATTTACATTCTGCACAGCAACCCAACTTTTTTGAATATGGTGCTGTATATAAATTAAAATTTTTGCATATGACTCTACATAGCTGATAGAAAATTGGCCCTTGTGTTCATAGTTTTTGGAAACATGCAGAGGCTCTCATTAAGGATATTACTTGTAATTTTAATCTCTCTAGCATAGCCCCTGCAGAGGAAATTAAGAGTGTTTCAATACAGCTGACCTCCCCACCCCACCGCTCCCTGCTCCTCCAATAGCCTGACACTTCATCTGAGTTTCCTTACTTTTGTGTTCAATTTTGCTGGCCAGCCGTCAGGCTTTAGTGAGGCTTAATGATAGGTGGGTGAAATGAGAAGTGAAATAAGTGAATATGTGGGAGGCTCTAAATTAAAAACCTGTTTCTAGTGAATGGCTTGATGGAGTGAACAGAGGTGCCAACTCAGAAATTACATCCAGACTGGCATTTCATTATTTTGTCCGCGCCACTTATACAGCCGCTGATAGCCATGTATCTTTACGGAGAGACTGAGACACAAAATAACATTTGAAAAGCACACTGCAGTCTATTTAATAAAAAACCTTGTTCATGCAGCCATTCGCCATTCCTGGGTTGTATACTAGATGGATGGAGAGGCATGTATGGTGGCTTGCAAAAGTTTTCAACCCCCTCAAAAGGCATCAGATTCATCTTGATTACAAATGCTAAGTGTAGATAGTACAATTAGATTGTGCAAGTACAAGATAGTACAAGTACAAGATAGTACAAGATAGATTGTGAAGCTTTTATAGTTGTAAGTATGACTTTGTTGGCCATCTGCAATTTACAAGTGAGAAAACCCATTTTTTCCTGAAACCACCCAGACGCAGCATCAGAGTCTGTGATTTTGTGAAATTTGTCCCAACTATTGGAAATAATTGGAAAAATATGACTGGTTGCCCTTAAAGCACTGGCAAACTGTAGGCCTTCAGTCTTTGAGCAATAAATGTTGAAATTCGGTCAAACAATTAGGAAAAACCCACCTCAATGAAAACACTAACTTCTTCTTGGGTCCCTAAAGGATTGTAGTAGTTTGGTAGCAGTAAGCCATTGGCGTTTTGCATGCAAACATTCTGATAAGGCTAAAATTAGCTTCTTATTCCAATTTTCCATCCTTAAATGGTGCAGCATTTAGACACCAGATTGTAACTGGTGCAGTGTTTAATGGATAATTTGAAAAAAAGCAAAGATTAAGCAAAGATATTTTAACCTTCTAAAAGACATTTCATGTTTTACAAGTTTTAACAGACACATTAGCATATATTTCACCTTGTTGCAGTTTCACAGTGACTCTAGTTGGAAGCTCTGCTGCCACTGTTTTCCATTTCTAACAGGCCACTGCTTAGGCTGCCACTCGTATTTACACCCAGTGATGTCTCTACGACTTCCAGGGGGCTTATGCTGCATTCAAGTGCTTGTCGGAAGCCTGTATATACCGGATGGCTAACCAGTAAATATGACTCTGTTTGGGCGCTACACCCACTACATGGAAAAAGAAAGCATGGAGGTCCATAGAATACAATCATACTCTTTTAGAAGTTTTTCATTCATGTTGAAGGTGAAAGGTCACATTATTATGTCACTTCTCATAAACTTGTGTATCATCTAATTTACCAGTTGAAAGTACAACTTTGTTGGCCATCCGCAGTTGGGGAAACTGGTACTTCCCAGTTTTTTTCCGAAACCACCCGAATGCAGCATCGGAGTGACTTTTATTTTGTGAAATTTGTCCCACCTATTGGAAATCAGAACACGATTGGTTGATTTCCACTGCAACTTTGTAATTATTCATATGGAAAAATGTACTTAAATTTATGTAAGTGTTTCAAAACGTACAGCAAAATAATTCTAATAAAAATGTACTTCGCAATAATAAATGATTCTGAATATATTAATCAAATACATTGTGTCTTCATTTTAAATATTAGCAAATGAACAGTGTGTGTATTTTTGCATATGTACATGGTTAATGCAAAGTACAATGCAAAACACAGAAGTCAATACTGTTCATTCGGTACATGTTATAGTTATAGTTGCAAACAATTGAAAAAAATATAATAACAAACACAAAAAATGCATTTTAAAAATATATTTAATAGATATAAAATTGATTAAAATAGATTTTTTGCCCATTTTCCTGCAATACAAACGTGTGTTTGATAAACACATTTGGAATATTTTTCCATATGGGTATGTTAATCTAAGGCGTTTGGCCTTCTCTTCAGCTCCTAAAGTCTTAACCAATAGCTGGCTTGTCTATATCTACCTAGAAACCATGGTGATTGGCCAATTTTACATTTAGTGTTTCAATAATGTAGCCCTTTTGTTTCTATCCTATAGTTCACAATGAAATGAGTGAGCAGTGCTGTCGCCTCAAATCAAGCAGGACCTGGGTTCGGTTCCCCAGCCAGGCAGCCAGGTTCTCCACACAGTGCTCCAGTCCAAAGACATGCAGTCAGGCCAAGTGGGCATGATAAATTGCATCTAAGTGTGAATGTGTGTGTCTGCCCTGCGATAGACTGCAGACCTATCCAGGGTGTATCCTGCCTTCCGCCCAGTGACCACTGGGATAGGCTTCAGCACCCATCCGTGATCCAGAAGGATAAGCGGTTTGGAAAATATGTGCTTGTGAACTAAAAATTACAAACATACATAATTCCTATTAGGTCTTTGCTGCAAGCTTGGAAGGCCCTGAGGGTTCCGCTCTCCATAAAACCAATATTACTTTATATTGATTCATTTTGATGGTCGGCCTTATAAGTAAAATGTAATACAGCACAAAATATCAAAGTCATTTGTAATCCAGAGGCATTTGATGACTTCTATGCTGTTTACCTTGTTCCTGTGCTTAGGCGCATCATTCAGAAGACAAACTACTTGTTTCTCTGTAATCTCTGATGGAAGTGTTGGGACTTTTGCCCGCCTCTAAATGCTTTCTGATGTTTGTCATTAGGCAGGAAAATGATACATATGTTATTTTCGCATGTTTCCCTCCCACCAACCCGAGCGAGCGAAAACACTCCCTCCCAGAGTGCATGTAGCTCTGCTCCAAACTACACGTACATACATCTGTTGGCAGACAAGCTTCTATGTTCTCCTATCTTTACTCTCTCACTTTAAGCCTTTAGACTGGTTGTAAAAAGTGTACTTAGGAGTCATTTCAGCTCATTCATGCTAATGAGGCAGTTCAAATATCTAGCAGTATTTCTGTCACTCTGTGAGGCTGAGAGGCTGTTACTGGGGGTCACCTGGTGATGGATCATACATGCACGCACGCAGTCCATCAACTGGCTCCAAAGGTTTGGTAATTATACTTGTGTGCTGGTTTATTCTAATGATAATCTGATGTTGTTTTCCTGAAGTCTTTTTCTCTTTTGTTGTTTAAGTGTGAGACAAAAACAAGAGCAATGTGCATGCTAGTGCCCCTCCACCATGAAGATGTTTTAGACCAAAACATTTTTCCAAAACTATTACAAAACGTGTCAGGCATCAGGAAGCATACCTCTAACTCTTTGGTATAATAACTTTAGGTGAGGGTGCTTTTAGAAGTGGATGTCTGGTTCCTATCACCACCACTGTGAGCAATTCTGACTCTATGTTTCTCTAGAACAGAACATTTCACACAGAACCATTCTGGATGACTTTGCTTACATCTTAGCCATTTCATTATGTAGACATTTTGACAAAATTGGTGGAATTCAACTTCAACACTGTGCCAATCAGCCCATTTTTTTTCAAAAGCTTAAAACTAGGCCTTAAGTTTGGGTCATAAATGTAACTTAAGGGAAAAAACCCACATGTATGATCATACTAATGAAACACTGCTAATGTGGAACTGATGTAGTGCCACTAATTTGGTGTATTTGTGGTTTGGTTAATTTTTTATTTTTTTGCTTTATTCTTTGAAACTGTAGACTTTTCATGTTGGGCCAATCAACGTGCTGCTTGACACAAATGCGCCATATCATATTTAGTCATGAATGCACTAACTCCAAAAAATCCTTTCTGCCATTTCTGTGTCTGTTTTTAGCTAAGATGCTTATCTTTCATTTGGCGCTAACTGGGTCATCCTATTGTTGGCCAGCCAACCCCTGTGCCAACCAATCAAATTGATTAATAAGCTAGGCCTACATTTTGGGCCCATACATTTCAAAACTCAAGGTATACAAACACCCTAGCTATGACAATGCTCATTTCTGTTAGCGCCACTATAGGATTCTAGTTGTTTGTTAGTGCTAAGCTAATAGTGATTCAAATGAATTTTTTTCAGGCCATTCCACATTAAACATGTAGATTTGAAACACTGAACAGACATATTAACATACTTACGTTGTATATAGCTGTGTACAGTGAGTTTTTCTGACCCTGTTAGCCATTTCTAACATCTTAATGAAAAGCTGGTCAGGCTGAAATTTAAAGTCAGTGACATATGTCGAACAGAAGGTCTAAAGCAGTGTGGCCCAATCCTGGTCCTCCAGATCTACCACCCTCCAACACATCTGGCTGCTGAAGGCCTTTTTTACCTGGATCAGGTGTGTTTGATTAGGGTTGGAGCTAAAGTTTGGAGCTAAACTCTGCAGGGTGGTAGATCTCCAGGACCTTGATTGGGCAGCCCTGGCGTAGAGTGATGTTATACAGTAGAGTCTAGCTGCAGACATGCAGTCTCAGTCAGGTGGACTCTCAGCCCCCGTGACGCCACAATGGCATCACAACTTGCTTAGCAAGTTGAGGAATCTTAAAACAGTATCATCATCATATTGTAGTTTTCTTTTTCTAGCTCAGTAACCGTATCGTCATAATCCATTTTTCGTACAGAACATGTTGTGAGCATTCACGCACGGTGGTGCAGTGGGTAGCGCTGTTGCCTCACAGCAAAAAGGCCTGGGTTCAGTTCCCTGGCCGGGTAACCAGGGCCTTTTCTGTGTGGAGTTTGCATGTTCTCTGTGTTGTTTTCCTCTACGTACTCTGGTTTCCCCCACAATCCAAAGACATGCAATTAGGCCAATTGGAGTCCTAGGTGTAAGTGTGTGTGTGTGTGATTGTGTATGTCTGTCTCACTGTCTGCGATGGACTGCGATCTGTCCAGGGTGTTCCCTGCCTTCTGCCCGATGATCGCTGGGAAAGTATAAAGACATGCAGTCAGGCCAACAAGACATGCTGAATTCCCCATAGGAGGTATATATCTGCCTGTCTGTCTGCTCTGTGACTGGTGACCTGTCATCCACCCAATGACTGCTAGGACAGGCTCCTGTGACCCAAAAGGATAAGTGGTTTAGAAAGGGTGTGTGTGTGTGTGTGTGTGTGTGTGTGTGTGTGTGTGTGTGTGTGTGTGTGTGTGTGTGCAAGCATATTTTTCATGGGTTTCAGCAATAATTAGCAAATGTTACCTTTAGAGGCTAATAAACCCAACATCATATCTTATTGTCTTGGTAGGTGTTACTTTGTAAATTAACATGCTAATCAAAACAAGCATGATAGTTAATTAAATAAACATGATTGCAGTCATGGCCCCACTTTAGGACATTGTGAGGCAAAATAGTCCCCAATTTTTTCAGTTTTACCACTGTTTAATCATAAGAAGCATTACATGAAAAAACTAAGAAGATACATGTAGGATTATTAATCATTTTAGATCATATTTTTTTTAAATTGTCTATATTTGTGACCTTGTGACCCCTGGTTCCTATCACCACCACTGTAAAGAAATCTGAATGGGTAAGTTTCTCCTCAATAAAGCATCTCACATGAAATCACTTCCAATGACTTTGTTTATGTCTCAACCAGTGAATAATGCAGAGCTTTTGAAAATGGGTGGAATTCCTCCCCATGATGTGGAAGACATCCTGCATTGTTCCTGTTCCAAAGACGCCACGACCCAGTGACGCCAAGGACTACAGGCCAGTGCCACTGACGTCTCATGTCATGAAGACCATGGAGAGGCTCGTCTTGGATCAGCTCCGACCCATAATCCAGCCTTTTCTAGATCCCCTCCAGTTTGCCTATCAGCCCCGCCTGGGAGTTGAAGACGCCATCATCTACCTGCTCAACCGAGTTTATGCTCACCTGGATAAGACAGCCAGCTCTGTGAGGGTCATGTTTTTTGACTTCTCCAGCGCATTTAACACCGTCTGGCCTGCTCTTCTGGGTGATAAGCTCACAGTGATGCAGGTAGATGCCCCCCTTGTGGCCTGGATTGTTTACTACCTGACTGGCAGACCACAGTACGTACGCCTGCAGCACTGTGTGTCGGACAGAGTGGTCAGCAACACTGGAGTCCCATAAGGTACTGACCTCTCTCCCTTCCTCTTCACCCTCTACACCACGGACTTCAGCTACTGCACAGAGACTTGCCACCTTCAGAAGTTTTCTGATGACTCTGCAATAGTTGGATGTATCAGCAAGGGTGAAGAGGATGAGTACAGGGCGACGGTGAAGGACTTTGTCGCATGGTGTGAGCAGAGCCACCTGCAGCTCAATGTGACAAAGACAAAGGAACTGGTGGTGGACCTGAGGAGGGACAAGGCACCGGTGACCCCTGTGTCCATCAGGTCAGTGTGGACACTGTGGATGATTACAGATTTCTGGGTGTGTATATTGACAATAAACTGGACTGGGCTAAGTACACTGACGCCCTCTACAGGAAGGGCCAAAGTCGTCGCCTGAGGTCCTTTAATATCTGCCGGACTATGCTCAGGATCTTCTACGAGTCTGTGGTGGCGAGTGCTATCCTCTATGCTGTTGCATGCTGGGGAAGCAGGCTGAGGGTGGCAGACGCCAACAGACTCAACAAATTGATCTGCAAGGCCGGTGATGTTGTGGGTGTGGAGCTGGACTCGTGTCGGAGAGGAGGACGCTGTCTAAACTGCGGGCCATTATGAACAATGGCTCCCACCCACTCTACGACACGGTGATGAGACACAAGAGCTCATTCAGCTCAAGACTCTCTCTACCAAAATGCACCACAGAGCGCCACAGGAAGTCATTCTTACCTGTGGCCATCAAACTCTATAACTCCTCCCTCAGTGTGTGACTCACAAAACTCAATACGAAACTGTTCATATGTGCAATAATAACAATTGTGTGTGCAATAACTCAGTGGGACACTAACTTAATTGAAATAATTTAAATAATTGTAACTGCTTCATATTACTATCACAATCACTGCCATCTTACTATATTCTTAAGTACTTAAATCTGGTGTACATACTGTAAATTCTCTATATTGTCTTAAATAATTAACAAAGTGTTTTTTTACATAAATGGCTGCAACTGTAACAACTGCAATTTCCCCCTGGGATCAACAAAGGAATCTGATTCTGAATCTGAAAATGCTGGAAGCAGGAAACAATTTGAGCCAAACTGATTCACAAGAATTCCTTTTTCTGTGTATATGTATGCAATATATAGACGTGTTTTGAATTGTGATGACATCAAAGCCTATTTTGAGCACCACTCACTGAATCGATCACCTGAGATTCATATTTTGATAACATTAACAAACTTTTTCATTAAGCATGTGTTGAACGAATCAGTTCAGTAAACCGAATCAAAAGTAACTATTAATATTTAGAATGAACCATGTGAATAAACTGAATATTAGTGATATATCAGCGATGGAAAATCTGATTCTGTTTACTGAACCAATTCCTTCAGCACATTTGTGATAGGAAGTTTATCTGTCAGCATTAATAACGAAACATATAAATAAACTTCTCATCGCACGTGTTAAAAGAATCGGTTATGCAAACTGAATCAACGAATCGTTTCTATAAGCTGAAATATTACTGAAATATCTGCGATGGAAATATTGATTCAGCTCAATGTACCGATTCTTTGAACACGTTGGTGATGGGATGTGTATTCAGTCTGTCGAACCGATTCTTTCCAACTGTTCGTATTAATGAATCAACTTCCTCTAACGAATGTCAAGGAAGCAAGCAGAATCAAACATCCCAGTATTAACGCTCGGAACGAGTTGTTTATAAAAACTGAAATATTGATAAAATATCACTAATATTACTCTGATGTGCTGAAGGAATTGGTTTCTCTTTTTAACTTTTTAACCTCTCATTATTTGAATTCGCCTTCCTGCGCGCCTCTTTGTTAGAAAATCTCTGATGACGCTGTGCCAAATCTCGCGAGAGCGAACGCGACTTGCCCCTGTTAAGCTGAATGAGAAACCCCTCCGCTCCCTCTTCTCTCTGCTGTCCACACGCAAGGTAAAGTTGCGCTGTCTTTCTGGCTTATAACGTGCATTTTAAGCGTTTTACGTCATCGAAAAACATCAAAAACGACTTCATTCATGCAGTACGTTTATTTTAACCCCTCAAGTATTGTTATAAGGTAGTGATAAAGGCTGAAAAATGAAAATAAACGTTCGCGAGTGTAACATTTCTGTTCAGCTGATGTCGCTAGCATCGAGGCCTATGTTAGCTCGGCGCTAACGACACCCGCCTTAGTCTCGGGTATTAACTGCATCTCTGAGGAAATGGGAGCTTTCAACAAATGACCGGAGTAACATATAGCGGTTCACTCGTATGAGCCCTTATTGGGCTCAAACTGGGCTGCATTTCTGGGCTCATTTGTCCAGGAGGTTGGATAAAAGTTACTGAGCGCATGTTTGCGGCGAGGGCGGCGTGTATGGGCGAATAGCTTAGCTAGCTTAACTGTGCCGGACTTACATTTTGTACGCGTTTGTATGTGTGCTGGTCTGCCTTTACGTTCATGGTTCGATTTTTCAGTTCATTTTAGGTGTTATTTTCTAAGGTAACATTGTTGGCTAGTGCGGTAAATCCTCATGCCTTTAGCCAGTGTTAGTTTGTGTAGCCGTGGTGGTTTCACTGTACCGGTGTCGTGAATTATTGTCTTGTTTTATCTCAGTTATGCATAATTCTTCTGGGGTTAAGGGAAATTACACAATTTTCAAAATGTTTGAATGGTAGTTTTTGCTGTACAGTCATTCACAGTGACCTGATGTGACGTGGTTAGTTGTAGAAAAATGCCACTTCCACATTTTCTTAGTGGTGATGGGGGCTACATTAGAGGTTACGATGTCTACAACTCAGATTTAGCCATTGTGTTTACCTTTTTTTTTTTTTTTTTTAGATGGAGGGGGTATTTTGCCTTACAACTTGATTGATGCATATAAGCCAAACCTGGATCACAAAATTATGATAAAACGATGTCAGAGCATCCACTATATAATCTAACCACTTGTGATTCTGCATGCTTCTCTAGAACGTAGTATTTCACATCGGTCCCCTCTGAATGACTGTTTACATCTCAATCGCACACATTTCTTTTGCTAATGAAGTGCAGTTCTTCTAAGTTTGTCTACTTGTAATTTGGTCTTGCAGATGCCAGGCGGTGGTGTAACAGTAAAAGACGTTAACCAGCAGGAGTTTGTCCGGGCGCTGGCAGCCTTCCTGAAAAAGTGAGTAGTCCTCAGTCCATCTGAAAATGGTCATATATATGTTTCAAAGACTTGGTATATTACAAAATAGCACTGTCCTCTATAGCTGGAAAGTCTTGAGACTCTTCTTGTTTTCCTACAGGTCAGGGAAGCTGAAGGTGCCAGACTGGGTTGACATTGTAAAACTGGCCAAGCACAAGGAGCTGGCCCCCTGCGATGAAAACTGGTTCTACATTAGAGCTGGTAAGTGTTCTGTATTTGTGAAATCCAGGCAATAAAATACAAAGTGGCAGTGTATCTCTTGGTGGTTCTCTACACTACCTGCTGATTGACATGGATCAGAAGGATGAAGGAAAAAAGGAAGGGAAGAAAAGGTTGATGTAGTGTGAGAAGAAAATGCATAGAGCATAAACAAAGTGAGAGGAGCAGAGAAGTTGAAGACGAATGTAAGCTGGATGGAGGAGCGGGGGGGCAGCTGTGAGAATAGAGAAATGGAAGATGGATGGATGATTGGAAAGAGGCAAAAAATAGGGAAAAATTAACAGGATGGATAGAGAGAAAATGGATGAGGTCAGAGAAATTGGAAAAGAAATGGTGGGTTAAGGTAAAAAGTGCTAAAGGAGATGATAGAAGTGGAAGACTCGGGGAGAAGGAAATGAGTAGATAAGCTGATCAGTGTGAGTGGATGATGGAAAGACTGGAAGAGGAACAAATGACAACTGGGATGCTGAGGAGTGGGAAATGGAGAGAAAGGATAATAAAATAACAAACAAATGGGAGGGAAGTAATGTGAATAACTGGAGCCACAGTTGAATGCAGTGTCTAGTTTTGAGTATGCCCAGGTTCTCTGCTTGTATTGTCTATTATAAAGAGACCTGGCTGGGCTTGGTGGTTTTTTCTCCAAAAAGATATACAGGATTGAGAAATTAACGCAGACACATTGAGCAGTGACACTCATCTTTAAGTGTGCCGTTCACCAGCTTGCTAAGTACGTGTCTCATTGTTGTTTGCCACAGGGATACTAGTGCTGTGCTTTCAATTGGTAGAGCTGGCAGTGCAGTTGAATACACACTAGACGGATTAGCTCCTCAAGTAGTTATTAGACAGCAAAACACTTGGAATACATGAGCAGAGCCTTTAATGGATGGCAGGCAAAAGCAATTATTGGCTTACCAAATTTCTGCTTCACTTTGTCACTTCTAAGCTACATATAAATTATGGATTGCATGGTTTGAGTATTCCCCTTATTCCCAGTTTTGAGTGATGAAATATTGCCGTACTTGTCCCGAAGTGTGCTCAGTTAGAAGAATATTGACTTTAGAAATCTGCAGCAAAACAATAGATGGAGAAATCAAGCCATTTAGACAGACTGGCTTTTTAATGCCCTTATGCTCAGCCTCTAGACAAGCATTTGCTGCTGTGCACAGTTAAGCGTCTCACACGTTTTCTGCTCAAACATGCAACAGGGCTTCTCGCTGAGACACCCCTGCTTGATAATTACGTTTCCAAAAAGCTAGAATAATTTGGACGATCGGCAGCTCTGACATTTCACAATGGATACCTCTATTCTGAACACAGTGGGTGTTAGATTTTACAAGCTGTGGTCTTGACAGCTGGAAGAGTTGGTTGAAAGCAAGTGAATCTGTCTGGAACTCTTAATTCCTCATCACTTCAGCGCAGTTTGTCTCAACACAAGCGAGTGAGTCTGTAAATTCTATTGAACAGCTTGACTACTGCACCACTTCAATTGACAAAAGGCGAGTTTTTTTTTTTTTTTTTTTTTTTTTTTTTTTTTTTGAGTTGAGATCTTGGAGTTAGTTTATAGATGTTTGCATCTTTGTTTGTGTGTAATGGTGAATACGGTTAATTAATGAGCACTTTTACTTGACTTGTTGTTGCAGTGTGCTTTTGCAAATGGGCTGTGCTGTTGTGGTGTATTTGTCAAAAATATTGATCCAGCTTGATGTACTGCTTCAGTCTACATATAAAGGAGAAATATGCCTTATCTTTTTTGGCCTTACCCCGCTGGAGAACGGGTATAGAATGTGTATTCAGTGAAGAGAGTAGTTTAGCTTTAATACTTGGCAAATATCTGAATGCTGCATGAGGACTGTTTGAGAATTGGGCTTTCAAAGGTTGACTGTTACTTGTAAAGTGTACATTGTTAATATCTGCAGTTGTTACCGTAGGACTGAGGTTTTACATGTTTTCTCACATCTTCCTGACCTTCTTGTCTCGTTGTCTCAGCCTCTACAGTCCGTCACCTTTACCTGCGCGGTGGTGTCGGCGTGGGCTCCATGACCAAGATCTATGGTGGCCGTAAGAGGAATGGAGTGTGCCCCTCTCATTTCAGTGTGGGCTCAAAGAACGTTGCCCGTAAAGTACTTCAGGCCTTGGAAGCTCTCAAGATGGTGGAGAAGGACCCCAATGGGTGAGTGATCTGAGCTGGCCAAAAGTACATACTTGTGGATGATGGGTATAAAAATGCTAATTTTGCACATTAGAGCTAGAAGAAACATTGTCCACATGATCGTCATGCTAATCTGAGCTTTCAGTTTATGTTGCACAATTTGATAGTATGTACTTTTGCCTATTCCATCTAACCTAACTGGCTTATGCATTGACAGCGGCCGCAGGCTGACTCCACAGGGCACCAGGGACCTGGACAGAATCGCTGGTCAGGTGAGGACTCTTCTCAACCTTAGCCAACCTCATCTCTCTAACCTGCCTGGCTTGATTCTTGGTTGTAGCTAATGCTGGTCAGTGTCACGCCGTCTAGCTTAGCATATGGACTGCACTCAAATTGGACATTTACCTGTAGGTTTTCAGAAGCCCTTGAGTGAAACTCACCAAGTGTTCTAAAGCTGTAGAAATCCAGTCAGCACCTCCAGTATTCTGCTCAAATGAGTCTGTGCAAATGCAGGTTTGCAATGAAAACCTGAATCCTGCAGTCATCCATCACTCTAAAAACCTTAAGCCGGGTGTCCCAAGGCTTCAGACAAAGTTTCAAGCATGAAAGGTAACTGCCTTTGTGGGCACAATAACTCAAGCTGAGAGCCTCAGAAAGAATCAAGAAACCTCCCCCTCCTTCTTCCCGAAATGCCCTTGTTGCCGTTCGGCCCATTTGCCGTAGCCAGCCCCTCGCTGTCAGCCGTGCGGCTGAGACAATCCAAGACTGCAGGAAGTAAACAAGCCGATTGAATTTCATGCTGGCTGAGCAGCCGTATGGCTGCGTTTTTATTCTGCCTGATCCCATAATGAGCTGAATTCAGATAAAAGAACCTGATTTCTGCAGCACGTCCCCCCCAGTCCAAGTTGGGCGCGGTCGTTCTGGCTCTCCTCATGGGCCGAGAACGAATGTGTTTAGTGGGTATCGACATGCGCGTTTCCTCAGTATCCTGACTGACAACAGGGTCGCAAGTGGGCAAATGAGCAGTTAGCACTGTTTGAATCATTTCTGGAGTATTTAATAAACGATTCAGTCGAGAATGTTAATGTTTAACTTTGAATGGAGTAGATGGCATGGACCCCATTGCCTTTTCAGGTTTGATTTATTTAGCCATGCTAGCATGTCCAAGGTATTCCTTTAAACATCCTAACAGTTTGTTCTTTGTCTCCTTCAGGTTGCAGCTGCAAGCAAGAAGTCTTGAAATGTAAAATAAACGTTTGAAATTCAAAACTCTTGTGTTTATTATGGGAGTCTTTGCCGAGGTTGGAGTAACCCCTCCCCACCCCAAATAAAGGTCAACTACTGTCATACAAGTCGCAGAACATTTTAAAATGTCGAAGAACCTCACCTGGATCAAGTCGAATTGCTGCATATGATTGTCCTTGCGCAATAGTTTAATTGCTCTGTTTGAATGCCTCAGCAGGCAGCTGTAATTGGCATTTGCCAGAAGAAAGGTTGCATCACAAATTATGGGCACCTTAACTGCCCTGGTTTTTTGTAGTTGAGCACATTGAAGTGACCCAGACTGTTGAGTCGTTTGAAAGGGATCGTCCTCCTATTGATGTCGTAAACAAATTGAGAACTTGTTCTAAAGGTCAGTGCTGTGGTTTTGAGGCCAAGGGTTTTATAGGCTTGACAATGTCTGGGCAACAGTGCCCTCTCATGGTGAGACAGGGTGTGGTGATGTGCTCAATATGAGAGACGAAGTTAAAATGTAGCCCATTCAAGCAGAACTCCACATTGTTCAATGGTTTACATGTAAGTGATGGGAGAAGAGGTTGTGGTATGTAAATGTGGCCCTTTTTTGTGCCATCAAAAACAAAGCGGAGACGTTTTCTTTGAGGAGATTTCTTGGCCTCATATTGACCTGCCTGTAGTCTCCTGCCCTGACGTTTTCGTAAATATATCCTGAAACCGCGTCTTAATCAGGCAGCATATTCATAACCATTTCATGCAGCTATTTGGGGGTCTTTGAGACGTTAGGGGACGTCTGGTTCCTGTCACCACCGCTGAGCAATTCTGACTCCTGACTAAATTTGAGCCTTTTATGTATGCTCTTAAAAAAAGACGGGATTGGAACCTGGACTTTTATCTACAACCATTTTATGCTGGAATGATTCTTGCACCATAGAAGAAGCCTTTTCTGTGCTGTGTAGAACCACATGCAACACAACTTCACCTTGCAAAGATCTAAGCATAAAAACCATTCTGTTTCCTAAAGAATGCTTGAAGAACCATTTTTAAGACTAAGAACGTAGTTTCTAAATGCATCATGACCAGCCCATTTTTTTTGTTCTTGAAGCTTGTGCTTTTTGCTCTCAGAGCAGCTTCTGGTTCGCATGTCTGGCGCGCAGACTCATTAGGAACACATGAATTGGTGATTCTAATAAGACGCATGGATGCACTGCAACTGTCTGATCTGCAGCAACGAGTCTTCAAAGTCCAGCAGCTGGTAGTTACATAATGAAGTTACATCTAACGTGCAGTTCCAGAACCTTCATCAAGCTACAGCGCCAAATGTTGGACGTCGGCCACAAATGTCTACGTCTCGATTTTTAGCCCAAGTAACTGACTAAGGGGTTTCATTATGAGCTGGCAGATCCAATCTAGTCATTTCACTCATACAGTCCCGCTGATGAACACCAGGGGGAGACAACTGATGTATTATTAGCTCAGTATATCAAAACAACTGTGGAGTGAATCGTTGGCGTTAGCTGTACATCTCACTCGTTTAAAACAGATTAATCTGAAGTGGAACAGCCATGGATCCGTGCTCTATTTACATGAATATTCAACTTGAAAAAGCAGCTTGAGGTTCTGAGGTACCTGTAGAAGTGGAGCGTCTGCGTCAGGTTGACGGCAGCATGCGGCCTTTTTACTGTCCTGTTATTTTAGATTTTTAGGTTAAAAAAAATAATCCAGCTCTCCAGTAAAATAAAGCTCTGCTGTTATTTCGAACAGTTTTAACACTAAACAGTCTTAAACGCCGGTTATGTTTCGTATAACTGCTTGTTCAACCTTTAACCCTGAAAGTTGGCGCGCAGACTCCTTGTTACGACAGCAACGCAGACATGCTCGTCTAGCTAGTTGCTAACAAAACGACAAAGTTTTAAGATGAACATCGATCATTTGGAGATGAATGGACTTATTTGCGTTTTTAATAACTTCTGTTGGTTCCCTGATACATTTAATCTGTAAAGAGGAACTGTCAACCTGTAAAAAGTCAAGAAGCAGAAGCAGAAGTCTGTTCAAATTTTCCCGTTCCACCTTAAATGGTGCGGCAGTTCTGGCAGCTCAGGCACCGTTTTAGGTGGAATGGGAAAATCCGAACAAGAAGCTGGCGGATTAGAAGCGACTTCAGCCTTAGAAAAATCAAATGTTGAGAGACATTTTTAAGAACCTACTTTTGAGGGAAAGTTTCCTGCCAGAGATGTGAGAAACCGCTGCTTATAGCCTGTACTACCACATTACCACATACTGAGACACATTTACAGCCAAGATGGTAAAATGTGTTATTGAAAAGACAAAACAGCTCTTAATGTTTTTTTTTTTTGTTTGTTTAAGGTTTTGGTTGATGTCTGGTCTATCTGCACAGGAACTAAAGTTTGTTAAGCTCTGTTCTCTTTTATGGCTAAAATAAAATAAAGTCCAAAATTCAAAGGTGTAAACAATGAAATTACACCTTAAAAGAGAGAATTAGAAGTGTGGATGGCTACGGTGAACTGAAGAGTTTTGTGTCCTTTGACGTTTGTCAAAATTGTACTTAATTACATGGAACTGAGCAAACCGTGCTGGTTGCTACTTGTTGATTTTCTCCACAAGAGTCCCTGTTAAAAGGCATTTTGCCCTCTCATTATCTCAGTGTGCTACCTTTATCTCATTCTACAGTCAGCTGATGTTTTGCCAACAGCTGCTTGCATTGACTACATTCTGCACTGTCCCTCTGGAGCAAGTAGCTTAAGGTCAGTAGCTTTTAACATGCTTAGAGGTGCTGATAATGACCTCAGAGTTGAAAAGTTGTCCTGATATTTTCTAAGATGTTCCAGTCACAGTGGACACTCACTGGCTAACGTACATCTACAGTGTGTCTACAGTCATTGCCCATTCAGCTCCACTTACTGTATTGTAAAACTACAAAGTGCAATAGGAGCACTTTGTAGTTTTACAATTACAGTGTTTTCACAAGTAGTTAGTTTTAAAAGAACCGAACCGAGTTCTGTTAAAGTGAACCTAGAAGAGAACCAACTGCGAATGACCTCAGTTCATTTTGTGTTCACACTGTAAGTGACCTCTAAAGAGGACTCAGTTTTCTTTCTGGTCCTTTGAGATCTCAGACCACTTTTTGTTAAGACCACCACTCCATTAGAACTCGGACCCCTTTCACAGCGCTCACGGCTCGCAAAGTAACAGAGTTCTCTGACAAATCTGAACTATCAAGTGACAAGAAGAACCACTAGACCCACCTACTGCTCGCCTATTGGCTGCGCTGAACCTAATTGAACCACAAAAATGAACTACAAATGAACCGAACTGGTGGTCTCGGTTCTGTTAGTTTTGGGGGCCGTTTAGAGGGGTCTGAGTTCGTTTGGTGTGTTCACATATGCAAAAGAAACCATGACTCAGCGGTCCACGTCAGGCGCTGAAACGGCCCAAGTGTGAAAACGCCCTTACAGCCCCCCTGCAGTCCCTCTGTTTCTCTGCATACTTTTTATCCCACCTTTATTGCATTCTTTAATGGTCAGGACCCCACAGAGCAGGTATTATATGGATGATTCTCAGCACTGCAGTGACACTGACATGGTGGTGGTGTGTTGATGTGTGTTATGTTTAGAAGGCCTCAAAGCAGAAGTCTAAAATATTGTGACTCTTCATTAGACAGCCTGGGTGGCATCATTCCCTCACTAACAATAACAACACACTGCACTATTATTATTTAATAGTTAGATAACTAATCATCTTACTGATGGTGCTTCAGGTTCAGCCAGTTACAAAAGGCCATTTGCTCTGCTGATGTTACTTGCCAGAATTGTACCCTGGAAGCCAGGTTGCTTCCAGCACTGCTGTGGGAGGCAGCCTTTCCAGTTGCCTTATTGCACATCTGGACACTCCACACCTAGACACTTTATTTCAGTGCCAATACCAATCTATTACACCACTGACAGGCAGTGCATAAAAACAGAGGTCACATCAGTTAAAATCACTTAAAAGCTCCTGCAAAACAATCACTTTTTAATAAGAAAATTAGCATGTAAATGTTATTAAACTTTCAAACATATCATTCACTCTCAAGTTAACGAATTCAGGCCTTTTCAGCCTAGAGTGGTTTAGCTCAGCCAATTTATGTTGCATGTTTCTGTTTTTTTGCTTTTTGAATGAGGCAGCCAATCAAAACAGGGCTCATTTACATACGCCAAGAACAGAAACAAAGCCTGGATAAGGATAAAGAAGTTGAAAAACCAGGTAAAAATGAATTACAGCTGTTTGAATATAGTAGCACCATACTGCCACCACCATGTCTCGACCTTCTGAGAGGCAGCGGTCTGCTTGTTCTGTTGGTTTAGCAATATTTGCGCCAGATGGACCTTCACTGTGTCGTTTGCGTGTCAGTTTCCACGCAGCTGAATCTCTGTTTGCTTATCTGTGTTTAATTATGCTTATATTTAGATGATGTGCGGAAACAAGCGCATGTTTGTTTGACCTCTCCCTCACTCCCTTTGAAGATTTGGTGTTTGTGTGTGTGTGTGTGTGTGTGTTTGTGTGTGTGTGTGTACATGTGTACACTGTCAAGTCCTGTAGCAGTTTATCTACTGTATGGTATGTACACACACACACGGGTCAGACCTCTCATCATTCATTTACAACTTTTTGGAGATATTTATCAGTACTGTCTCTCTGTCTGTCTATTTCCCTCTCTCTCTCTCTCACCCTCT
Source organism: Pygocentrus nattereri (assembly GCF_015220715.1). Taxonomy (NCBI): domain Eukaryota; kingdom Metazoa; phylum Chordata; class Actinopteri; order Characiformes; family Serrasalmidae; genus Pygocentrus; species Pygocentrus nattereri. The sequence continues at coordinate 43,339,429 of NC_051213.1, read as the reverse complement.
CCACCTTTTTTCTCTATCATCCAGCCCCCTCACTTTCTCTATCTCTTTTTCTTTCTCACCACATTTTATTATCTTTCTTTCTGTTCTCTCTCTGTCTCACTCTCCACTCCCCCCTTTTCTGTCTATCATCCTTCTCTCTCTAACCATCTATACCTCCACCTCTCTTTATGTTTTTCTCTTTTATTCTATACTCCCTCTATCATCCTTCTTTCTATTGATTAACCTTCTCTTTCTCTCTGTCTCTTGTTTGCTCTCTCCTCACTCTCCACCCCTTTCTTTCTCTTTATCCTTCTTTATCTATATAACCTTATATAACCTCTATATAAGTCTCTTTCTCCATTTATCCATCCCCTCTTTCTCTCCTTTTCTCTCAACAGCAACTGTCTGTCCTTCTATTTCTCAACAAGTCTTTCTTTTTTCTCTTTCCTTCTCTCTCACCAACAACAAACAGTCTCTCTCTGATGTTAACTCTCTCTCTCTGTTTGTTTTAATGCAATGCCAGCTGTTCTGGAACACCTGAACTCCTCCCTCTACCTTTTTCCTCCAAGCTGTAATTTGCAATGAGAGACAGATAAATATGTCCTTGAGTGCTGGACAAGAATGTGAGGAATTCTGCCCATCCCACAGACATGTTTATTCCCTTGCTACCGTGTCAGCGTGTCATCCTGAAAAAAGGGGAATCATCCTCATCCTCATCCAGAGGAAGTGCTGGAAATTATCAGTACAATTCAGTGTTGCTTTTCCACCATTTACAGGGTTTAGCTTCTGTTTAGCGCTGCTGCCATAGTAATGCAGAACGATGGGAAAAAGCACATGATATTCCATGATATTCCGATATGAGTTTCACATTCTAGGACCACATATGAAAGTGTCTCAGGCTGGATTTGAAAAGATAAGATTTGCGTGTCCACACAGCCCTGAAAACATCAGATCTGAGTCACATTAGGGCAAAGAAAATGGATTTGTGCCACTTCAACCTGGTCATGTTTTTGTTTTTAAACTGAAGGCCTGGCTCTAATCAACACAGATCACCACTGATGGAAAAAGGCCGTATCCTCTCCACCACAGTCTTTGTACAGTGTTTGTGTGGATTAGCTAATTAGATCAGCCCAAATCTGTTTAACCCTCTGGAAAGTGATGACAGCACAAAGCAGCATTTTCATAATTACTGACACTTATGTAATAATGTGCTGTAATGTATTCAAATGTGTACAACAGCATAGAGGCCCACGCATTGTTGCTTGTTGCTGCTGTATTGCAGAGCATTGTGTGGAGCAAAATTTGTTAAAGGAAAAACTCAGCACAAGTCAAAGTGAGCTGATTTTCCCCTGATGTTCCCCTGATCAACAAAAGCCCTATCAGGGTGATGTCTCCTCAGTGATAAAGCTCACACATCTGGGTATAAAAATGTATTAAATTACCAAAAACCTCTTTAATCAGTCTACGAGTTCTTTTGTTTCTTCTTTTGCTAATGCTCTCCCAGTGTAGAGAGGAAGGAGAGTAAATCATTAAAGTAAATCATTAAAAGGCTTCCAAAACACCCCCGTTCCGCAATTCGGAAAATGTTTCACCCCTTAAAATCACAGGTTTATTACATACTAAGGCTTATTATTCAGTTCAGTACAGGGACTCTAGAAGTGTGTAATAAACCTTTGGGCCTGCTGGTGTGCCCTGGCCCTCTAAGGTATTAACATTAATAGACGTGCTAGAAGACTAAGTATAGGGTGTAGTTAAAAAATAAATAAATCTGCCTAGAAAATTCACCAACATCACAGATTAGATAAAGGTGGGATTACATTTATTAGATTATTAGACAGTAGGTAATTTGGTCTGTAATTGCCATGAATGGCAATTCGGGTGGAAAAAAATCACCAAAGCAAAAGGAACCACTGAGGAACCTATGAGTCTAATCCCATACTAATGATGGTGGACCGTTTTCAACAGCAACACTGGTTCTAGTAGTTTCTTAGCACTTGTTAAGATGGTATGAACTTTTGTCCCAGATCAATTGGAGAAAGCTCCGTGTGTGGTGAGGTCAAGTCAACTCTTGACCCAGTGAGTGCATTGCTGAACACATTAGGATAAAAATCAACTGTTTCCGCCCCACCAATTCTCCACGGCATTGGTGTGGCCTGTTTGTTGCAGGCTCTTAAGCTTTGTTGTCTTCTGGGATGTATATAGACAATGTCCTTCCTCCACACATGTCAATGCGTGTGTAAATATTTTCTCCCATTTCATTTCTCAGGGCCGTCGGGGTCCTAATCTAATCTCAGCACTGTCTGCTTGTTGGATGGAGAACAAGGCGGTGTTGTTGGTTGGGAATAGCGTGTGAAGAGTAAAGTAAATGCCCTGAGAGGAAGCTCTCATAGAGCTCGTTAGCTAAACAAACGAAAGCGGAGGACAATATGGCCTTCTTGTGACTGGTAGAGGCCCCTGGCCCTCATACCCATGCTCTCCCTCTATCTCTCTTTCTCTCTCTCTCTCTATTTCTCTCTCTAGTATAACGATTATGGCTATAATCGACTAATCAATCTACTATTATTTTATGAATTAACCATTTGAAACTCTTTTCTCTGCAACCATAGTTATTCAATGTTCTGTGCAACAAAGCTATATCACCCTCTACTCTTCTTGTAGTGTGTTGCAGTTTGTCAGAATGGCTATCTGTATCATAATGTATAAACATTAAGATTTGTTTTAAAGTAAGCATGGTAATAATGCAATAACACCATAATGCTGCTAATTTTAATTTTCCAGGCTAAAATCCACTGTAAGCTGCTTTCACAGAATCTGTAATAGCCTTTTCTTTCAAACACACCTTTTAAATGGCTTTTAAAGTAACATCTTCAACTCTTATAGCTGTAACAAAATGCACTGCTTTTTAAATGGAACAGTCTCAAATGCAATTGATCGGTGAACTACACAAGATATTGTGATTAATCACAAACAAATTGACAGCGCTAGTTTTTAAGAAACAACATGTAACATTTTTCCATAATAAATACCACTGCTTCATGGTGTTAATCCAGTCCTGGCTCATTTTACTTCAGCTAGCCATTATGGCTAGTCTACCCATTCTTCTTTGTTTGTGTTTGAGGCAGGTGGCGCGTCAAGTCTCAGGGCCCTCTGTGTGTTTATGTGTGGCACAACCACAGGGCAGACTAGCATGTGGGTTGTCTTTACTCAACAGGCCCTTGGAAAAGGCTTAATTCCGTCAAGCCAACACCTGTTATGAGGGCAAAAGGGAGCAGAGAACAGATGCAAGTCAGAGTGAATGTTTGTGTTGGCCTAGTCCTACTCGTCCTAAACACACATGGGCCTCACACCTGTCCACAGTCCAAGAGAAAACTAAGAAGCTGGTCTAGATAGGAGGGGGACTGACGTAATGTTGAGCACAATAAACATTTATTTATTGTCGACTCTGGAATAAAAGTCGCTACCTCGTAATGTTGGCCACAGTGATGTTAAATATACATTTATTTATAGTTGACCTTGAGATAAAGATCGCCAGCTTGTAATGTTGGCTGCAATGACAGTAATACACTGCTTAAAAAAATAAAGGGAACACTCAAATAACACATCCTGGATCTGAATGAATGAAATATTCTCATTGAATACTTTGTTCTGTACAAAGTTGAATGTGCTGATAACAAAATCACACAAAAATCATCAATGGAAATTAAATTTATTAACCAATGGAGGCCTGGATTTGGAGTCACACACAAAATTAAAGTGGAAAAACACACGACAGGCTGATCCAACTTTGATGTAATGTCCTTAAAACAAGTCAAAATGAGGCTCAGTATTGTATGTGGCCTCCACGTGCCTGTATGACCTCCCTACAACGCCTGGGCAGGCTCCTGATGAGGTGGCGGATGGTCTCCTGAGGGATCTCCTCCCAGACCTGGACTAAAGCATCCGCCAACTCCTGGACAGTCTGTGGTGCGTTGGTGGATGGAGCGAGACATGATGTCCCAGATGTGGGCTACGGGCGGGCCAGTCCATAGCTGCAATGCCTTCATCTTGCAGGAACTGCTCACACACTCCAGCCACATGAGGTCTAGCATTGTCCTGCATTAGGAGAAACCCAGGGCCAACCACACCAGCATATGGTCTCACAAGGCGTCTGAGGATCTCATCTCGGTACCTAATGGCAGTCAGGCTACCTCTGGCGAGCACATGGAGGGCTGTGCGGCCCTCCAAAGAAATGTCACCCCACACCATTACTGACCCACTACCAAACCGGTCATGCTGAAGGATGTTGCAGGCAGCAGATCGCTCTCCACGATGTCTCCAGACTCTGTCACGTCTGTCACATGTGCTCAGTGTGAACCTGCTTTCATCTGTGAAGAGCACAGGGCGCCAGTGGCAAATTTGCTAATCCTGGTGTTCTCTGGCAAATGCCAAGCGTCCTGCACGGTGTTGGGCTGTGAGCACAACCCCCATCTGTGGACGTCGGGCCCTCATACCATCCTCATGGAGTCGGTTTCTAACCGTTTGTGCAGACACATGCACATTTGTGGCCTGCTGGAAGTAATTTTGCAGGGCTCTGGCAGTGCTCCTCCTGTTCCTCCTTGCACAAAGGCGGAGGTAGCGGTCCTGCTACTGGGTTGTTGACCTCCTACGGCCTCCTCCACGTCTCCTGGTGTACTAGCCTGTCTCCTGGTAGTGCCTCCAGCCTCTGGACACTACGCTGACAGACACAGCAAACCTTCTTGCCACAGCTTGCATTGATGTGCCATCCTGGATGAGCTGCACTACCTGAGCCACTTGTGTGGGTTGTAGAGTCCGTCTCATGCTACCACGAGTGTGAAAGCACCACCAACATACAAAAGTGACCAAAACATCAGCCAGAAAGCATAGGTACTGGCTGAGAAGTGGTCTGTGGTCCCCACCTGCACTCCTTTATTGAGTCTTGCTAATTGCCAATAATTTCCACCTGTTGTCTGTTCCATTTGCACATCAGCTGTGAAATTGATTGTCAATCAGTGTTGCTTTCTAAGTGGACAGTTTGATTTCACAGAAGTTTGATTTACTTGGAGTTATATTGTGTTGTTTATATGTTCCCTTTATTTTTTTGAGCAGTGTATATACATTAATTTATAGTTGACTGCGAGATAAAAGTCACCAGTTTGTAAAGCTGGCCACAGTAACGTTGATTGAACATATTCATTTATAGTTCCCTGTATGATGGAAGTCACCAGCTCGTAATTTTGTCCAAACTGACCTTCAGTATACATTCATTTAAAGTCACCATGCCATAACGTTGTCCACAGTGATGTTGAATACACATTCATTCATATTTGAGTGCTTGATGAAAGTCACCATCTCACAATAATATTGAATATACATTTATTTATATTTTACAGCATGATGAAAGTTGCCAGCTCAAAAGGCTGGTCACATTTACGTTGAATATACATTTATTAATATTTGATTGCTCAATGAATGTCACCAGCGCTGGTCACGATGATGTGGCATATTTATTTATATTCGACCATGCGATGGAAGTCGTCTGCTCGTAACATTGGTCACAATGACGTTAAATATACATTTATTAATGATTATTTACAGTTTATTTATTTACATGACATTGAATTTACATGTGTTTATATTTGACCACGCAATGATAGTTGCCAGCTCAAAATGACATTGGATTTAAATTTATTTGTATTTGACCAAATGATTATTGTCGCCAGCTCGTAGCATCAGTCACAACGATGTTGAATATACATTTTTGAATGTTTGACCACACAATGAAAGTTACCAGCTCGTAACATTGGTTACAATGATATTGAATTTACATTCATTTATATTTGACCACATGATTGTCGCCAGCTCGTAACGTTGGTCACAATGACGTTGTCGATCCCAATGTTTCTATGCTATGCTAACAACGAGTGAGTTCATGTTGCCGGCAACACAGTTAGCTTTTTTGTGTTCTGACTACTTAACACTGTTTCATGTATTCTGTTTCTACCAACTCAAGACAGACATGTTAGTGTCTGATGTTTGCTTCTTTAGTTTTACACTGGAGTTACATGGCTAATATAGCTAACAAGTAATGGAAGCTAACATTAGCACAATGCCTACTTGCCTCAAACCATGCATTTGGTCATGTACTGTTTGACACTTGCCCTGCTGTTATCTATATGAAAGGCAGGCTAGTGATGACGCTGAAGAAAAACAAGCCATTCTGTAGCACTATCTGTGACCTGTTGTTACAGGTACTGTACATACTTGCCTTGTAGAATAACTGGAACCTTACACTATCTTCGTTCTGATAATCTCCAGACATGCTATAGTGTATGTTATCAGTACCTTGCTGTGTTTAACACCTTAGAGAGGTGAAATACTGTTAGATTGTCTGGGCTTAGGAGAGGCCTGTCTCTGTCTTTCCTCCTAAACAGCTAACAGCAAAGGCTGATAGCCTATTTATCTCCATCTCCCTCTTCCATCTTCTCCAGCACCTCCTCCAGCAGGCCTGGCTTTGGTATTGGCTTCTGTTCTTAGTGATCTGTTACCTCTGATCTCCTGCCATGGTCCTCACTCCTTCTCTTGCCACATTTTTCAATCTCCAACCCTTAATTCCATTACTTATTCTCACCAACTTCTCCTCCAACCACACCAAAGCTTTGGAGGTGCCTTTTACGTATTTTTATGTACTAAGACTGCTCACTTTCTGATGGGCACAGCAATGAACTAACCTCTGCTTGAACTTAGAATTGGCACAGGTTGTCACACTAACACAGTGGTCAACAACAGCAATCCTGAAGCCCTGGAGATCTACCTTCTTACATTTAGTCAGGGTTTGAATTGTCTTGGGGGTCTGTGCTTTGATGCATGCTATTTTCACAATAAATTTTTTAGAAGGGGGGAAATGATACTTTTTGCTTTTTTCATTGTTCTGTTAAAGGGAAGATTTATCATGAGTTTCAATTTAAAAAAAAAAAAATGCTGTCCCACCTTTTCAGGTCACTACTGAAACACAAAGAGTTTTAGTCCATGGACGGAGCCTTGTTTTAGCCACACCTCTGTGTTTTTAGAGCAGGAAATGAGACTGCATTATCCCTCATGGACACACGGTGTTGCATAAAGAGGCAGTTTGGAAGTCTGTAGTAAGTGATGCAAAAGAAGATTTTCACACACTACACACTTCAGCACTTTTGCATTGCCTACAGCTTTTTGCTGAGCTGTTATTTCTAGATGCTTCCACTTCACAATAGTATCTGGGGCAGATCTAGCAGGGCACAAATTCCACAAACTGACTTGTGGCAAAGGGGGCATCCTATGAAAGCGTCACTTTTAAAGTCGCTGAACTCTTCAGTTTGACCCATTCTACTGCCTGTGTTTGTCTATGGAGATGCCTGGTGGTGGGTGGGGGTGAAACAACTCAAATTAGGATTGGTGTCTACATACTTTTGGCCATATAGTGTGTGTGTGTGTGTGTGTGTGTGTGTGTGTGTGTATGTGTATGTACACTCACTGGCCACTTTATTAGGTGCTAGTAAAAGGTTGGACCACCTTTTGCCTGCAGAACTGCCTTAATTCTTCATGGCATAGTTTCAACAAGGTGTTGGAAACATTCCTCAGAGATTTTGGTTGGTTATTTGAGTTACTGTTGCCTTTCTATCATCTCGAACCAGTCTGCCCATTCTCCTCTGACCTCTCACATCAACCAGGCATTTTCGTTCACACAACTGCTGCTCACTGGATATTTCCTCTTTTTCGGACCGTTCTCTGTAAACCCTAGAGATGGTTGTACGTGAAAATCCCAGTAGATCAGCAGTTTCTGAAATACTCAGACCAGCCCGTCTGGCACCAACAACCACGCCACGTTCAAAGTCACTTAAATCACCTTTCTTCTCCGTTCTGATGCTCGGTCTGCACTTCAGCAAGTGTTCTTGATCACCTCTACATGCCTAAATGCAATGAGTTGCAGCCATGTGATTGGCTGATTAGCTATTTGTGTTAACAAGCAACTGAAAAGTGGCAGGTGTCAGTTGTTTCATAGATAACTTTACTTCTTGGCGATAACGCTTTAAGCTTTATGTTGACTAGTCACTGATCATGTGTTTATGACACTAACAACACGGATGCCTCAGAGAAGATAACAGGCAAGGAGCCTGGTAATTCCAGAGTCCATATCTCTGGTTTCCTGAGGGCTAGCAGTGCAATCATTGGTCGTTGGTCTACTAACACGTGGCGGTTCGCTTTGTCACAGATTTTTAAACGACTTTAAATCTGTTTTTAAAGTCGTTTGTTCCCAAGCCTTCCCTTCTCCTGTGATTTTATGATGTCATGTTGTCATCAGTGATTAGTCGACTCGACTTTCATCACATAACTGTCGACTGGCTGAATATCTGATCGAACGTTTCCACAATTTTGAGATTTAGAATGGCTTTCAAGACAGCAGCAAGGGAGCAAGTGAAGCCTGCAGTGCTTTTCTTTTCAGAATTGGAACACAGCCCAAGTTTCTTCCTCCCCGTTTGCCCCATTAGTCTATGCTAACGTTACCTGTCCTTCCTTCAACCTACTACTGTTTACTCTTCTCCCTCCATTCCTTTCCCATTTCACTCAATTTGTCGTTGTGCACCACTCATCACTCCATTCTTCCCTCCCTCTCTCTCTCTCTCTTTCTGCCTCTCTGTGCACACATTCCTCATTCCACAAACATGAACTCTATTAAACATTTAGCAGGCTCATGTCCTGCACTGGTCAGCAGTTTGCAGAGATAAGACATACTTGCTGCTACACTTTTTATGAAGTCCTTCACAGAGCACTCCATCCATCCTTCTCTGATGTGCTCAGTACTGTTCCAGTTCTTTAACAGGTCCATAATATTCTTTTTGAATGTATTATATTATTTCTCCTGTTTTTGAAGAAGCAAAACATACTTGGTTTTTACACATTTTTTAGCCTCTCTTTAGTTTGGAATCACCATTCGGGAGTTTGAAATCAATGTTTTCAATAACATAAAAACCATACAGTGGCAGATAAATGTGTAAAAAACATTCTAATATCGATCATTCTACCAATTTTTTTTCATGTCACTACTGAAACACATATTTCAAAGCTGGGTTTGCTAGTCATGTACTCAAGTTCTACTCAAAATGGGCTAAAATTGTCACCACCGAAACATTTGGTCACATTTCTGTAGTGTTATGGTTGTTTAGGTAGTGACGAAATGTTTTAAACTCGAGCTGAAGATGAATGAAGAAGATATTTTAGATGAATGATGATATATATGTAGATGGTACGTTTACATATAGCAGATAACAAAACGTTCCTGTGAATAGATCCTTACAGCTTGTTATTTATCATGCAGTACATTCATGTTGTTACTAAAATACTTGATATATTGGCTGTCATTCATCGCCATGGTTAAAATATTAAAATCTACATTGTTTAAGTTAAAATGTTAATATCAAAAGAACGATTCCAATTCGGAATTCCAAGATCGGAATTCATGTGTTTTATTTCCAGTGCGCATGAGCCATCATTCAGTGTTACCATGGTAGCAGCGTCAAACAGAAGTTCAAGGTCAATACAGGATGCTGGTTCGTTCACATTAAACGAGTGTGAACCGTTGTGTCATAGAAATCGGATTTGAGCAAAATAACAGATTCGAGCAATGAGGCTTCTAATGTGAACGTAGCCTAAATGAGCTCTGTTCGGATTGGCTGCTGTATTTTGTACGTCATTTGAAAAGAAAACTGGGGTGAAATGTACAAGCTGTACATACTGTACATAGGAAGAGCACTTCATGTCACTTCAAATCGAATGGCTCTGGGCCGAGTGGGCACTTTATATGTTCATGGCTGTGACATTACAACCATGCCAAATTTCAAACGGGGTCTTTTTTGCAGGGAGGATTGGGAGGGGGTACATTATAAAACCTTAACAGTGTTTACATATAACTCAATTTCCAAAAAAGCAATAAAAATTCAATTTTACTTTCTTCAATGGCCTGAGGATGAAGGCAGATAATTTATGGTTGTAATAAGAAGTGGGAAAAGTATTTTTAATGTGTGCTAATGGCATGATGGCTCTGGGCTGGGGTGAAGTTTTCCAGTAGCCTGAAGGCATAACCCCCCCCCCACATCCCTGTCTCTTCTCCTCTTCCTCTTTTATCAGCGCTCAGGTATGCTGAATGCTAAGAGGGAGAGGTTGGAGGGTTGATAGAACATGAGTGTATTTAAAGTTTGCTGTAGAGGGTCTTTGTCTGGAATCCAAGCCCCCCACCCCCACCACCGCCCACCTCGGGTCGAATACCTGAGCTAATTTCATGGTTTCATGCCTATTTCCTTGTCTATAATCATACTCTTTTCAGTCTGTCACCTTTCATTTGTCTGCTCAAGTGGTTTTTCCTCTGTTTGCTCATCTATTGCAAAAGACCTCTGAAACTGTGTGTCACTGTGTCATCACTGCTGTGGAATTCACAAAGAGTTTTAGTCAATTTTAGCACCGTTCCTGCATTTTAGGGCAGGAAGTGAGGCTACATCCCTGTCCCTTATGGCCAAATGGTGAGCAGTTAGATCCCATTGTTTAGTATGTAAATATCGTCACTGACATGCCCATATATGGAATTCCTGGTCTACTCTGTTTTTCTCTATGGGAAAAAAATGAACACGACTTTTGAAAACTGCCTCCATTTTCCGTAGCGCTAAACAAGGGTGTTCTAAAGGTGATATGTTTTGTTCAAGTGTCATTGGATTTTCTAAATCTAGGTCATTAGGTGGTTTAAACAGGAATATTGTTACGTCTATACAAGCTACAAGCTTAAGGCCTATATACACCAAGTGTGATTTAATTTTGATTTTTGTTTTGCAAGTGCATTATCTTATATTGAATCTCCAGAGAGATACAGAGCACTGTATGACAAAACAATTGGGAAAAAGTAAGTAGAAACTTGTGAAAAAATTGAGAGTCATCAAGAGTTATGCAGCAATAAATAAAAAATATTCAAAGGGGACAAATCTGAGCAACTGTAAACAGGATCTACTGTTATTCCAGTGTTATTTTTTTCTGTTATATTTTTTGGCCAAGCAGCTGCACAAAAGCCTAATATCAGAATGTGCCAAATGTCTGCTGGAGTGGTGTAAAGCACGTCACAACTAGACTCTGGAGTTGGGCAACATCCTGGCAGTCTGAAGGGCAAATCTGGTTTTGGCCAGGAGAACACCACCTACCGGAATTAATAGTTCCAAAAGTAAAGTTTGGTGGAGGAGGGATAATGGGCTGGGTCTGTGTTTCAATTCATGTTATAATGTTAGAGCATCATGTTCCAGCATATCTGCATCCCTGTGAGGTCCTTACAGACACAGTGTGATGAGTTGAATATGTAGGAACTCTAGTGGCCTGCCCAGAGCCCTTACCTGACAAATGCTGTTTTGACCGAATGGCCACAAATTCCCACAGACACATCCCAGAATCTTGTTGAATGCCTTTCCATAAGAATGGAGACTTTTATAGCTGAAGAACCAACTATGGTTTTGGAATGGGATGTCCAACAAGCTCATATAGATGTGATGCAGATCCACATACTTTTGGCCACACAGTGGATTTTGACAAAACCGAGCACTACAGTTTCAACAGTCTGTAAATCAGGCCTGCACAACTCTAGTCCTGGAGTCCAGCACAGCTTGGTAGTTTCCTCATTACAACATTGTCACTAAACCTGGTAATTAAACATGGCCATTAACAGCCCTTAGGACTTCAGCTGTGCACCCCTGCTGGAAAGGTTGTCCAATCTAGCAACAGTGGCTACATAAGATGCCTTTCTCTATCTCTTTCTTCCTGTCTCTGTCTTTGTCGATCTCTATCTTTCTGCCGCCTGTTTCTCTTTCTGTCTCACACACTCTAACCTCTCCAGCAGTGGATCAGGTTGGATTACTTTGGTCTAGCGGTGTTAGTGGATCAGTACCTGACGAATAAAACTGCTGTTGTCCTCCTCATTCAAAGCCGCAGTGTGAGAGAGGAGCACATGGCCTCAATGGCCGTCTGTCAGCTGCAGCGTCTGAAAGCCCCGCTAAGGCTTTTACAGTAGCACCGTGGCATCGGGAGCACAGCCTGTCCCAGCTCTGAAGGAGAATACACATGGGAACACACACACACGGAATGCTAATGCCAAAGTCAAAGTGAGGACAGGGCGAGTTTGAAATCTCTATGCAAAAGGACACAATGGCCTCATGGAAGAACGAGTGTACAGACAGATCGATTCTTCGTAAAACCAGATTTGCTCCTCAGATGAACTGATTAGATCTTTGCAGACGAATTTGTTTTTCATAAGAACAAATTTGTATTGTATTGTACATACAGATTTGTTCTTCACATGTATGTTTATTCTTCATGTGAAGTTCATGTGAGATTTCTTCATCATACTGACAGACTTTTTTATTCATAGACACACATTTGGTTTTGAATGTACAACCATTTTGGAATGGTTGTACATTCAAATTTATTCTTCATGTGGACAGATTTGTTCTGTTTGGAATCTGTACAAATGAAAACAATGGCCTCACAGAAGAACTAGTATACAGTATACAGAACTAGTATATTCTTCATAATACATGAGCAGATTTGTTCTTTGTACATACAGGTTTGTAGTTTGTACAAAAAGATTTGTTCTTCAATCGAATAGATTTCTTGTTTTTTGTATGAACAAATTTGCTCCTCGAACAAACAGATTCGCTGTTCACATTTGTTCTTCATACAAACTGATTTGTTGTTTATACAGATTGTTCTCATTTATAGATTTGTACTTCATACGTACAGCTTTTTTGTTGTCCTTCGTACCAACAGATTGCTCTTCTCGTTTAAAGATTTGCACATACAGATCTGTTATCATACAAGTTGTCACGATTGGCTCCTCCCACTCCATGTGCATTTTTGTTTTGGTTTGTCCATGTGCGTTTGTTTTGGTTTAAGTCCTGCCCCGATTGCCCTGATTGTGTTCACCTGTCCCTCGTTACCCTTTGTTATTTAAGCCCTGTGTTTGCCCTTAGTGTTTGCCAGTCTTTGTTCGATGTATCGCTCTTCGATGGATCTAAACTCCTTTTAGTCACTTTTTGCCTCCAAAAGTCTTAAAAAAAGTCTCAGGTAGTGCAACTGTCCAACTATATAGGCTGATTAAGTAAACTATCAAAAAAGTCATTCAGATAATAAAATTCTACATAAAGCAGTTTGACAGTTACTTAAGTTTGAAAACCTTAATTCTTTTTATAAAAGAGGGGTCAGGGTATTGCCTCATAAAGAAGACCCACATCAGGGAATTCAGTCAGTAGCCCTTTCACAAACTTTGGAAAAAGTCATTTTTGAGTAATGGGTAGAATGGTTCAGTTTACTATGTCAGATGGTGTGATTTCAGGAAAACCACGAACATCATGAAAGTCAGGTGGCGCATAGTTCAAATGGTGCAACCAGACCAGTACAGTATTAATAACAGAAATAGGCAATTGAAAACTTTGATAGCACTGACTGTATTTAAGATACAGAATGCAGATAATGTGTCGTTGACCCTTAAACAGATTTGATCATTAAATGTACGGATTTGTTGTCGTATGCAAAAAATTGTTTTTCATATTTACATATTTGTTTCGTGTGGACGTTGTGCAAGACATAGTGATCTAACAGAAGAACTTCCATGCAAACTGTACTTAGGAATTGTAAACTACTACCGTCCTAGAGCAGTAGTTCATCTGCTTATTCCCCCAATCAGGATAAAAAGCTGCACTCCTGCATGTCATGTAGCACGATAGCTTAACAGACAGCCATTTAGAGTAACATATGCTCTCGCCTGAGGCCATCCTACTACCACAGTAATGGAGAAGGTCATGCTTGCCTGCCTTATGATAAATGGATGACGCTTTATTTCATATTTCATCACAGGCAGGCCGTTCTCCTCCATGTTTCTTACAAGGGGCCGAGTTTTGGATGGCAGAACGGAACACACAGCATTTCATGAATAAGAATGCAGCAGGAGGCCTCATGGCTCTGGCCTGACAGACAGCGAGGCCTGCCTGATGCTGTACCTGGCTGAAGGTGCCACTTAGTGTCTGTAAATTCAGCATGAAGCTCTGTTGCCTGTCTTGTAATTGTGTCTCCCTTTTTGCTCGCTTCATTTCTCTCTGTTCTTTATTTCTTCTTTCTTCTCCTCTCTTCCTTTCTTTTTTTCTCTCTTTTCTTTACTTCTGTTTCATTCTCTTCATTTCTCATCTGATTCACATCTGGTCTCTTCTTTCCTCTTCTCATCTTTTTCCTCTTCTTGTCTCGTCAGTTCTCTAATGTCTCTTCTCTCTATTCCCATCTTCTCTTTGTCTTTTCTTTTCTTTTTCTTCTTTTTCTTCTTCCCTTTTTTCTCAATTTCTGTTCCATTATCTTCTCTTCTGTTCATTTCTCTTCTGCTCATTCCTCATCTGATTCTCATCTCGTCTCCTTCTCTTCAGTTCTCTGAATTTCTCTTCTTCATTCTCCTCTTTTCTCTTTGCCATTTCTCTTTTCCTCTTTTCTTTTTTCTTCACTTCTCTTTCATTCTCTCATTCTTCACTCTTCTTTCTTTTCTTTTTTCTGCTTATCTTCTACTCTGTTTGCTTCTCTTTTCTTTTCATTTCTCTTGTGTTTTGCAATTTGTCTCTTCTTTTCTCATCTCATCCTCCTCTGTTCTCTTTTCTCTTCTTGTCTTTTCTCTTAATCTTTGCTTAATTGCACAATCATGATAAATCAAGACACGATGTGTCAATGTCGTTGTCGACCACCTTCTGTGTGGGGGGGGGGGGCAGGGGGGGGGCATGGTTGTAGTTCGGGCAGGCTGCGGTTACCCAGAGGCACCATGGACATATGGTTTATTCCCTGTGTGTGGGCGCACATTCAGATGAGGCCAACAGTGGACTGCAGTAACATATGACCTTTAGAGCCATTACATTTCATAGCTACCTCGGGACATGCTATATTGTCCAGCAGGTTTAGGTTGCGGCTTGTCTGAACTTAATAGACACAATTTCCTGATGACCATCAGCCACTGGGTTTGCTAGCAGAAAGCGGGAATGTATTCTTCTCTTATAGCTCCACCTTCCTGTGGTTCGGTTAGAGACTGTAGCTCATCTGCTGATGCCGTTTCTGTTAGTCGTCCTCTAGCTTTTTGGAAATACATAGTAGGTGTTTCTAATAAAGTGCCAGTGAGTGGAAGTACAAAGTAGGTATTTCTAATAAAGTGGCCGGTGAGTGGAAGTATAAAATAGGTGTTTCTAATAAAGTGTCCAGTGAGTGGAAATACAAGATAGGTGTTTCTAATAAACTGGCCACTGAGTGGAAATAGATGTTTCTAATAAAGTGGCCAGTGAGTAGAAGTACAAAGTAGGTATTTCTAATAAACTGTCCAGTTAGTGGAATTATAAGGTATGTGTTTCTAATAAAGTGGCCAGTGAGTGGAAGTATAAAGTCGAGGCATGAGGCTTATTTTTAAGAAGGCTTATCTCTTAGAAATTCCTATCTGTTCTTTAACCTCTTAATCTTGAAAAAAAAGGCTTATTGTCTTAATCTTAAAGCTTATTATTTAGTAACTACCCTGAAAGTCTAGTTACATGTAGGCCCTTCCAGTTTAAGGGCTTAATTTCCATCTTTAGATATGTTAATCAATTCATATCCCATTCTTTACATAACAACAAGAGGAATTCTGCGTGAAGTAAGGATCGAGCAGTCTTTAAGAAGGCTTGCGAGCTCTTTTTTGGGCCCAATCCTACTTAAACATTGCTTCTGTGGAGCCACCCCAGAATCCAGAGATCACAACGTCATTAAGAATTGTTGTGTTGAATAGCGAAAAGCAGAAAATGCAGCCAAATTCTGAGACAGAAAACTTTGGAGGGGTGGAAAAATATACCATGTATTACACTTAATTCTCATAATGACTGTAAATGAAATATTGAGAGTCGTCTCTGACTTGTACGTTATTACATAATGCATGAAATGAATTGTATTTGGTTCTGTAATCACAGGTTTGAGTCTACACTTCTGACGTTTTTGGTTCTTCCCTTGTCAACAATTAAGAAAAATATAAAGGATGTTTTTTCTTTGCATGAACAACAATCAATTAAATAAGTTCACAAAATACATAATTAATTGACAAAATTGTAAATTTTTTCTTATTTGTGTAAGATAATCTTTCTGTAATTATTCATTAGAGTGAAGTGTAAATCCACCCGAGCTCCTCGGTGTTTAAGGGGTTAATAAAGCTTTCCTGACTCTGACTCTCTGTGTCCTCATAGTGCCACACACACCGACTGAGCTCTCTACTGTTCCCTCACCTGGTCTCACTGTCTCTCCCTCTCTGTCTATTTATCTCATATTTTCTTTCTTTCTTACTCTTACACTGTCACTCCTTTTTCTCTCTCATCATTCTTTCTTTCTCCCATTGTCTTGCTTTTTCTTTTCCTCACTACATCTTATTCTTTTTCTCCCCTTTGTTACTTTTTCATGCTCTTTCTCTCTCCCCTCAGCCTATTCCCTCATTTTTTCTCACTTATTCTCATTTTACTCTTCCCTTTCTTTCATTTTCATTCTCTCTCCCTTCATTTTTCCCTCTCCCCTTATCTTTCTCTTGCTCTCTTACTTTTTTCTTTCTTCCTCTCCCTTTTTCTCTTTCCTTTCTTTTTTCTCTCTTTTTTGTACTGTCTCTACTTTTCTTCCCTTATTTCATCCCCATCTTTTTCTCACTCTCCCTCTCATTCTCTTTTGTTCTTTCTTTCACTTTCTAATTCCCTTTTCTTACCTTTCTCCCCTTTTTCTCTCGGTGCTCTTTTTTATGTCTCTGTCTCTCTCTCTCTCACCCCCATTTCCATTTCAATCCCTCGTTCACAGCTGGAGCTCCGGCCCCTCTGTGCGCTGATGAAAGAGGGCTCGGCGGCACATGGCAAGAAAATAGGAGTGGAGCGCAGAAGGAGGGGGGGGGGTGGGGGGGGGAGGAGAAAGGCAGATGAGTGGGAGGGGCGAAGGAGAAGAAAGATAAGAAATCAAGGAAGGGAGGGGTGCGAGTGTGTGGTGGTGGGTGTTAAGTCGAGTGGGGGGGGGTCTAGGGGGGGCTAAGTGTTTGTAAATCACACAGAATAAATCCATCATTTCCTCTTTCATACAAATCAATTGTCCATGTCACCTCCTCTGTATTTCTCTGCCTAAAGGTGAAAAGGGGAAAAGTGACGTTTTTGAATTAAGAGTTTAATGTAGGATGTTAGCACTGTTCAAGTGTCGGAACGTACCGATTCACTCAACAGTGCATACAGTTCATGTTAGGGCTGGAACATTCTGCAATTTTGAAAAGCTGAAATTGTGAATATTTTGAAATTGGGGAAAATTATTGATAAATATAGACTTTTTTCATTATTTAAAACGTGGTATTTTGCAGTTGTGGCTGTCCTGAAAAAAGCATATGCCTCTAAAGAGGCACAACATATGACATTTATGAAGGGCTATGCCAATCAGAGCAAACTTGTCTTAAGGCACACTAATAACAATCTAGAATAAACAGAAGCCATGTAAAAATGAAGATGAGTATATACAGTTCTATGCAAAAAATTTGGTCACCTTTGGCGAAATCATGCCATGCGATGGACTGGCGACCTGTCCAGGGTGTATCCTTGCCTTCTGCCCAATGACCGCTGGGATAGGCTCCAGCACCCCCCGTGACCCTAAGGGAGAAGTGGCTTAGAAAATGTGTGCGTGTGTGTTTAAGACCTTCCTAGTCAGGGAAGGTTCAGCTTACATGTTTTGAAGTAGTTCATAGTGAATTTTGAGGTATGTATCGGATCATTGTCTTGTTTCAGAAGCCAGCATCTTTTTAGCTTCTTTTTATTAGTTTCTATTTTTTCCCCCGAATTTAGTAATTTAAAATTCCCCCTGCTAGTTAGGACTCCCCTAATTCGCACGATACCACCTGTGCTGGGAGGGCAAAGGTGAGCACAGGCTTCCTGGGAGACCTGTGAAACCAGCCACTGCATCTTTTCAAACTGCCACTCACACAACGTCACTGGACAGCAGAACGCGCTCGGAGGAAAGCGCCAACCGCCAGGTCTGCTACGTCAGCTGACAGACGCCTGCGCTGTCTAGTATCGTATTGAGTGATGGGGGGAAGGTGGGATCATCTCAGAGAGAGAAGCCATATGTGCTCTCTTAGTGCTCCTGGCCACGGATGGCTGTAGCATCACCAGCGATCGAAGTTGTGATCTCCTGATGACAGGGCCAACGCTTACACGGTTGCGCCACCAATATTCTGATAAACCATTCCACCCTTGCAATGTTTCCTGTGCCATTGGCTGCTACACATCCTTGAAGCATAACAGATTCACCTCCATGCTTTACAGTTGGGCAAGGTGTTCTCTTCATCAAATGCTGCCAATTACTGGCCAACACAAGAGCAGTTCTGTCTCACAGTTGTAATGACTTAATTCATTTCTTAGAATTTACAAATTTAAGGGTGTCCAAACTATTACATTACTATTGTATGTTTTCAGTATACATATATTGCTGTTGTTAGAAGAAAAAATAACTCCAAAAAAATAACTTTACAGGAGAAGGAAAAAAACTACTTTACTTTCTTTACCAAAGTAAATGAAACCAGACTTTTTTTCCATGCAATTTTGGGTCATTTCTAAAATTTACATACGATGTAAAGAGAAACAAGTATTTTCAGATAAAATAAAAAAAGGTAGCAACATAGAATGAAGAACATGGGCCCTTTGAACTTGACAATGCAGCATAGTGTGGTTACATCAGAAACAATAAACAGTCATCAGAGAAACTGACCCTTATTACACTCAGCTTTGGGTCATCTCAGAGCACTTTCTAACAGGAAGAGCTGAGTAATAGGTCAGTGTGACACAGTAATGCTGGTACTAGTGCTGATGACATTACAGGGCATCTCCAGGGTGTACGGCAGAGTGAGCAAGGGGACTTTGGGCTCTGTGTGTGTATGTGTGTGTGTGTGTGTGTGAAAGCACATGCATGTGACTGAGGGACACACAGGCTTGTTATTGTTCTCTGAACCCGCTTGCTTGATCAAAGGGACAGAGAGCTACCTCACACGGACTCAGTCTGAGACCATGCACAGACAGGGTCCCGTTTCAGCCTATGCTTCACCATCTGCTGAGTATTGATTATGATTCTCATTGATTAGCGCTCTTTTCTTTCAAGGCTGAATTACATCTTTAGCAGAGATGGAGCTTACTGTAATGAGAAGTCCATTAAGCTGTGCTTGCTGAAAACAAAAAAGTCAGTCTTTGTTACTTTATAAAAGTAATGTTTAGTCCAGTTTAGTCAGCAGTAGCCACAGACAACCCCAAACTCCAACTTTACCCAAACTCAAATACAAGCATTATTACTTCCGAACTATTAATTTCTATTAAAAGTAAAAGTGCCTTTCTAAAGTATCAATGCAGCAGGTCAAACCCACTTCTCCACCCATTCCACCCATTTCTCAAAACATCTGCATAACTAACCCCATAAAATCTCAGGTTTATAACATACAAAGGCTTATGATTAAGTAATTCTAGGGACTTTAATGCAAACTGTTTGAGCTATTCTTAGTTTATTCTAGTTTCTAGAACTGTGCAATACAATTTTAGGCCCTGACCACTGAAGAGGTCAGATGGCTGTGATGTAAACAAAGTCATTCAGAGTAAATAGATGTGAAATGCTTTGTTCTAGAGAAATTAACCATTGTAGAAAAACATACTGGCTCAAAATTCTTTATAGTCTTTTTATTTACTATCCAAAATGACCTGCAGCCTATATGAATCTCCAGGGATTTAATGGAGTGTTGATGCAGAAAACCTGAAAAACTATTTTGCTTAACACTGCACCCTGCACCCTACCACTCATAGGGGTTTTAAAGAAAAAACGAAATGATTATTTAACAATGTCAGGCAGCACGCAGCATATTTGTACCATTTCACAACATAACTTTTTGTGAGGGAGCTTTCAGAGGCATTCAACTCTGGACGTCTGGTTCGCATCACCACCACTGTGAGCAATTCTCATTTGAAACGTTTCTCTTGAACTTCACATCTAATCACTCCGAATGACTTCCCTGAATTCCCCTTTAAGTACACAATGACTTGATTAATTGCAGCATCTATCAGCATAGGAGCTGAAGTTTGCTAGACTTCATTCTTCTCTTTTTGATGGATTCATCATAATGCATAATAAACCTCCAAAGCAAGAAGTAAAACCAAACACAAACACAATATAATGAAATAGATACTTAGTGCATTTAGAATGGAGTGGTCGTGATGGCTCATAATGAGAAAATTGATTTTTGGGCCTTGAAACAGGCACTTAAATCACTGTTTGTCTTATAATCCAGTGGCTGGGTTGAATCCACAGGCATTTGGCCTCCCTGCCACGATGCTCACGGACTGTGTCTGAAATGTAGCAAATGGTTCCCACTCAGACAGTTTTCTGAGGCAAAAAGGCACCCAGTTATGACGAAGGTACCCAGTCACTGAATGCTTGTACAAAATGCTGCTTACGTTCCTCGATTTGGCTGGTTTTTGAAGGCTGCGGAGATGTTTGCTGTCAATGCTGTTGTTGTTAGTACGTAGTTGTAGAGTAATTGTGTCCAAGGAAGGTGGGCTTTGTACTGCAACTAGTGGTTAGAGGTTTCTACCCTCTTTGTGTGTCATGTTTTATGTTGGGGTAGTACTGGGCTGGGCATTTTGCTGCCTTTGCCAAAGTGCCTGTTCAAAATAAAAGAGCAATTGCCCAAATGTGCCATGTTGTCTGCATCTTTTTTCTGTGCCAATGTTACAATACTTTTCATAGTATTTTAAAAGTTCAATATTCAAGTTATTTTCAAATACTTTTGTTTCTGGGTCAAAAGCGCTAAAGTCTAATGCTACCAGTGAGCCGTCGTATCTTGGCAACTACACAAAATACAACTGCCTTCGAAGTGCATCTCAAACAAAATTAATTTGCCAATGCCTTTGTCTTATACTGCCTTCTCAGACGCTGACGTATGAGCAAGGTGCAAAATAAAGGGCGTCCTGGGGAGGGGTCCTCTATTTCCACTTAACCTCTTGGACGCCCTGAATGTCTCAAAATGAAAATTTTGGGCGGGGTCCCTTAAAATAAATGTATGGGATTATGCTGTCTGCTGGGGAAAAATTGACTCTCAAACACAAATTCAGGGAAAGGTCATTGTTTAGTCTGCTTTACTCACAATCTGCAAGCTTCCGTATTTTATATTCTTATTAGAGATGCAGCGCTGGTCTGCCTCACGGTGGCGCTATAGCAAATTGGTTCACCCAAGGCCTTCAAGGCCTAAAGCTTCACAAGAGGCTGTTGCTTATTTGTACATCTGAAAACTTGCCCAATTTCCCAAGAGTTTGCTGGAAAGCGTGAACTGGGAAAAGAACACTTCACAAAGATGAATGGTTAAACCAAACATTTTGTTGCCAGTGAATTTTGTTGCTATGATGAATGAGTGGTATTTCACACACTGCTTATGAGATGGCACAGGCAGAAGAGATCCAGAACGCTGCCTTCAGTTTAGGATCGAACCATGAAGTATGGGTTCGCAACCTGCAAGGAACTTGGCAGCTTATCAATGGCTCTATGCTAGCGGCAGTTTAAAATGATAAGGTGGGAGCTTCATGAGACTCTGAGGAAGCACGTGCTACCCTTGCCCCTCTTAGCTTGCTAGCATTGTGTAATGGGGAGACCTTAGAAAATTATTAGCACCCCTTACTGTTAATATTATGTTTGGTGGTTGTAAAACCATATTTTTCAACGTGTTACTTTCTTAAAGGCCTTATCAGTGTTTTACTAAGAGACTAATACAGGGATTAAGGGGGAACTTGTACAGTCTGAGGCCAACAAAGCTGTGGCTCAAGCCTCCCAGGGGTCTATCTGTGCATGTGCCTGGCCATGACTAAATTGGCAGGGAAAAATTGGTTTAGTTTGGTCAAAAAAAGTATGGACAATTGTTTCCTCCAGCCTCTGTTGCCCACTGTGATGCTCTTCTCTAACTTCTCTAAATGTGATCTCGCTGCAGGTACCTTTGCCATAACGCTGCCTTCTGAGGTACAGACATATCAGACAGCACAGGCAGCAAGACATAGAGAACACTGCCTTCTGTCCTGGAAACAGCCGTTATGTATGAGTTCGCCATCCGCCAGGAACTTGGCAGCTTACAGCATAATGCTAAATCACATCAGCCTGCTGTGCTTTTGCGCTGGACTTTATTAGTAACATCCTGAGTTCTGTCTGCACTGCTCTCACTCTCTCTCAGCTTTGTAACAGAGGCTGGCATTGATGCCCACTCTCCCCATCACTGCAGTTGGGAGTGTGTCAGAGTCACCCTTCCCTGAATGCACCGTCATCGTGGCCTAATACCATAATGACTCCCATTATGAGTAATACTTGGCAAAAAGAAAAGATAGACAGGCACAGAGTGACAGAGGAAAGCTAATTCAGAGAAATTGGAGGAAGGGAGGGAATAGTGAAAGCTGAAAAAGAGGTTGAGAGGACTGGTGGAAGCAGGAAGGAAATAAAAGGAATGGTTGGAAATTAGAAGAACATTTGTTCCCCTTTAACCTTCAATGTAGTTGATCAGCCTAGACATGTTTGGTGTTTGGACTTTACTTCTCTAGTTTTGCCCTGGAGCTAACAAGTAATGAAAGCTTTTAGCCACCAAGTATCAAGCAAACAGCATGCCTGATTGGCTGCTTCGAGCGTGTCAAATTGTTAAGTGATCTCAAATAGACTTGATTATGTGGTTTCTGTCACTGCATCACATACTGTTATTTATAGAAATAGACAAACGTTTGGACAATTGGGTTTCAGAGTGGCGCAGCCATCCAAGCATTTGCCCTATAGTCGGAAGTTTGATTCCACAGCCATCTGTGGTCTAAGGCTACGTTTACACAGCAGGTAAAAGTGGCTCAAGCCCGATCTTTTTCTTCATATGTGACACAGATGTGTCATCTTTGTGGCAGTGTGAACAGCAAAAACACTTTTTTCATTTTCAATTCCGATTTGAAATATTTTCATATGTGGTACTGAAATCTGATCCATATCTGATATACGGCAGTGCTACTCAGCATGAACAGTTAGATCGAAAATTAAACTGAACTCATTGTTATGAAGCATTGTTCTTTTGCGCATACGGGTCGGTTTATATAGGTCACATTTAAAAGATATTACTTTTACCCAGTTTTCTCCCCAATTTAATTGTCTCCAACTCCACCCGCTATTTAGGACTCCCCCATCACAATACCATCAATGCTAGGAGGGTAAAGGCTAACAGTCTTCCTCCGAGACTTGCGAAGCGTCACCGCATGTTTTCGAACTGCCGCTTACGCAACGTCATTGGACAACCAAACGTGCTTGGAGGAAATCGCCCACTATCAGATCTTGTGTTCCTCTGTTGGTCCTGCAGGAATGTTATTTGGTTTCACTGTATATTTGTATGTAGCTGAAATGACAATAAAGCCTGACTTGACTTGCCTTGATTATGTTTGGTGGTTGTACAACTACATTTTTCCATGTGGCGCTTTCGTAAAGGCATTATAAGTGTTTTATCAGCGGGGTTTGAGCAATGTGGGGATGCATCTCTGAGGGAAATTGCTACAGGTGGTTGGTACTGCATCATAGGGGGCGCCTAAGAGCAACTTGAGCTTCCCTGAAAGCTCTATTCTTGGGGTGAGACTGAGCCTCGCCTTGCCGAAACAGATCTGACAAACAAATGGACAGATAAAACACAATTATTAAACATGCCAAACAAGGAGGAACTAATCTGGGTTCTATCTGTGCTTGTGCCATGACTAAATTGGCAGGGAAAAGTTGGTGAATTTTAGTGGGGGGAAAAATTGCCAGTTGTTTACTACCTCCTGTGTTTTTCACTGTGATGCTAGCACAACAGAACTGGCAATTAGCTCTCTTCTTTAAGTGGTTTCACTGTTTGATGATGTAACTGGAGAAACTCTGATGTGATTAGGAATGAGAGTGATTAGGAATGAGGGAACTGGTCATGACTAAATTGGAAGATAAACTGGGTAAAAATCAATCAATGAAGACAAAATTCAGGCTAATGTCTTTAGCTATGCAACACACTTTTGTTCATTTCAATAGATAACATTGCATCTTGCAGTGCCAGAAACCACATAAGCAAGTCTGTTTGAGATAACTTAACAACTTGATGCCTTTTGAGGCAAGTGTGTCGATTTAGCCATGCAGTTTGTTCTGTGCTAATCACTGCAGTGGGGAAGAAAACAGTGGCTAATTTGATTAGCTTATGATAATGCAGCAGCAGCAGCAACAGCGGTGGTCAGGCCAATGGCTGGTGAGCAGTGGCACCCGATCAGGGCAGAAGGGCCAACAGCATCAGATGCACAGGATGGGCAGCTGTTCAACTCGGCAAAGAAAGGAAGAAAACAGAGTCAGTTCTGTAAAGAGTGGCTGACCACAGATCACAGTATAACAGAGCAGCAGAGACTCTGGCAGGTCTTGATCTGACAGGGAAGACTAATCACCAAAGGCTCGACTATACAAGTAAGTTTTTAGCCTAGACTTAAAGACTGAGGCTGTGTCTGAGTCCCGAACATTAACAGGAAGATTATTCCAGAGCTGGGTGGCTTTGTGTGAGAAAGCTCTCCCCCCTGATGTAACTTTATTAATTACGAGTAGTGAGCCAGCACCTTGTGATCTAAGTAGGCGTGATGGTTCATAGAAGGAAAGAAGTTCACTTAGGTACTGAGGGGTGAGTCCGTTTAGAGCTTTATAGGTCAATAATAGAATTTTATAATCAATGTGAAATTTAACTGGTAACCAGTGCAGGGTTGATAAAATTGGGCTAATATGGTCAAACTTTCTGGTTCTTGTGAGGACTCTGGCTGCAGCGCTCTGGACTAGCTGAAGCTTGTTGAGGCTTTTGCTGGGACAGCCAGACAGCAGGGCATTACAGTAATCTAGCCTTGAAGTAATAAATGCATGAACTAACTTTCCTGCTTCCTGTAGAGATAATGCATTTCTTAATTTAGCAATATTGCGGAGATGCAGGAAGGCTGTTGTAGTGATATTAGTTATATGTGCATCGAAGGACAGATCAGGGTCTATCATAACACCAAGATTTTTTAAAGACAACTATGTCTTTAAAGAGGGAAGAGTCGCAAGGCTTTAGGGCAGGGTGGTGGGTACGGAGGGGTGAAAAGAGTGGCAGGGAGGGGTCAGTTTTGGATTAGTCTGATGGTTGGAGGGGTCATTAAGGAGACAATAAAAAGTCAGTGGTGGGAGTTGGGGGTGTGTGTGTGTGTGTGTGTGTGGCATGGTGAAGGTATGTCTGGATGCCTCTCTTAAGGAAGGGGGCAGCTCAGGGGAGGTCACATCAATAGAGCTCAGGGCCTCACTACACACACACAGATGGGGCCCTGCCACTCTCACACACACAAATCTACATACGTAAAACACAACTGTGACTTGGATCTAGACAAATGGACAGATGACTGGATGTATGTAAAGGATGCCGTGTAGTCTGCATCATCATTTGCTGGGCTGTCATATTTACTCATTTATATTTAAGAAAATCATCTATTTTAACTCATCTACATCTTGTTTTGTTGATTTTCTATGTGAAAAAATAAATGCATATCCTTTACAGAGAACACACTAAAATATGGCATTTTTCTGCCAATTTTAGCTCACAATTTCTAGGGGTTGCCAAATTAGGAATGCATAAATACTGATATCAGTATCGGGTATTGGCCCGATACCGTGCTCATCTACTCGTAAAAAATGCACAGTACCAAGATCTGATACTCTGCCATGTTAATGAGCAAACAACTCAGGCTGGCAGTGAACAAGGGTCTGCTCACACAGAGAGATATTTCTGACACTGTGGCAGTCGTTGCTAATCACTTTAAACATTCCGCCTTGACAAATTCCCTCCAGACAGACGCTCTGATTTTAGATCATTTTAAACAAACACAAATATAGTCATAATCATTTACCCAATACAGGAACAGGCTGGCAAAACACAACACAAACATTCATTTGTGGTCCCAAGTCCATATATTCCAAATTAACTCTCTTTGACTGAAGTGAATTGTAAAGTATGAACATTAACACATTGATGTTTTACATTATCTTTGGAAAATAGACTGTAGAGGCCGTATTGTCCTACCATGTACATCACCAACTGGTTTTAGTTTCAGTGCACAGTGTTTTACAAGTTAGCAAAGCTACTGTAGCTCAGTTTCTCAGTGTGTTTGCTCGGTACTCGGATGCAGTGTGTTATTTTGAATGAAACAGCTTTACTGCTCATTGTTCATAGACAGAGCTGTCTGTAGAGACTGTTTCATGAGCCCAGCTAACACAACGACCAGCAATGCAATCTATTTGTGCTATTTGGTCAGTTTGTGACTTAACAACTAGCGTCGTAGTGGCAACGGTATGTTCTGGTAGTTCCAGCACTGTCCTAGCATGTCAGTCAGGTGGAGCGTTTTTTTTACCGCATATAGCCATTTTATTTACTATCAAAAATGCCAAGTAACCTACATGGGTATTACTACAAGTAATGCTGACCCTGGTTATCTCTGGGGACCATTTTGTCCTACAAGTACCTCTCGCTTTCATTCAATAATAAATGAAAAAAATATGTTTTAAGTCAATATCTCATCTGGAAACTAAACAATATCCCAAAACTCTTGTTGTGTATTCATAAGCATTTCATGTAACAACTTAATACGATGTGGCTTTTTAGACCCTTAAGATGTCTGGTTCCTATTACTACCACTGTGAACAGTTCAGACATCAAACTACTCTAACTGACTTTGTTTACATCTTGAATAATGAATTAAGCAGGAAATTTGAATAATTTTTAATATTACTGAATAAATAATATGCCTGCAGTTCAACTTTCTAATCAAACCCCTATTTGTTACCTGTGATTATTACAAGCTTGTTGAGATTGAGACATGACTTCTTCTCATTTTTCTTCATGTAGTACTTTCGAAGGAGCAGCCTCGCAGTCAGCAGTCATTATTCATTTCAAGATGTTTTAATATTCTTCTCTAAAGTGGGTTATGTACATGTACTTCACTTTTTTTTTACATGCATAGCTTTAGGGCGTGACTGCGAGAGGCAGAAAGACACCCCCACCATCACCCCCACCACACACACACACACACACACACACACACACACACACACACTGACGCACACCCGGTTTTGGACTCAACAGCACCTCAGGCATGCCGACTGCGTGAGCGAGAAAGAAAAGTGAGCGAGAGTGAGTTTAAAAATAGAAAATAGATTGAGACACCAGCACTCAAGGCGTGTTGTTTTGAAGTCTGCAGCATTGGGGTATTTCAACCAGTCTCTTTGAGGGAAAAGGATAATTAACTTTCTGATATTAAGACCACGACGTGTCGGATGAAAGCTGAGAACTGGCATAGTTTACAGTGCTTGGTAGGTTTAGTTAGCATTGTAGTTTTTTTGCTTAGACAGATGCAGCGTTTAGTCCGTTCAACTTTTTTTTTCTTTTTTAATGCTATATGCAAATATACTGCATATTGCTGTTGTTGGAACAAAACCATGTATCTCAAAATTGTAACTTTACAGGAGGACCAAAAAACTTACTTTTAACATTTTCCCTTGTAATTGTGGGCCATTTATTTTGGTCCATTCATCATGAAAGTAACGCATAATGTAAAGGGCAACAGGCATTTTCAAATTATGACAAAAACTGAAAAATGATAAAAATGGAGATACAAGGTTTTGTTCCGACAGCAGCAATATATTTGCTGTATATTGAACTTCCATGTGTCCATATGTACACTTTCACTGAAGCATTAAGTAAATGTAAGACAGTTTCATAATAAGTATTACGCAGCTGCTAGCATCCACAGATACTTCTGTGGATGTCTTTAGATTGAATAGCTAATTGCTAAAGCTAATTTGTTCTTAGGTCTAGATTTAGAGTACCTCGAGGGAAGTGTTATGAAGTGTACAACCATACAGACATGGTGAATTTCAGAATGTTGGTTAGAAGTGTTATTATTTGTGCTTCTGCTAGATTTAATACCTTAATAACTCAGGGAACTAGCACTAACTAGTTAGCTAGATTAGCAAACACAGTTTAGCAGCTAAATTGAATTCCATGCTGGACTACGCTGGATTATGCTGGTTTGTGCTGATCTAGTGCTGCTCTGGTGCTGGTTTAGCTGTTCACCCAGTATGGTCATTCTGGTTGATCAGAATACCAGCATCCAAAACACCAGCAATGATGCTCTTTTATTAGCAGTGCCTTGTGCTGTTTGCCACTTCTGTAAAATTACTGAAAAAGTACCCAACTCTCATGTATTCATTAATGCCTTAGGTGCAGATTTAGCATGATTCAAATGAGATTAAAGCCACATCACTGCTTTTTAACACACAAGCCCTGCCTCAAAGCTAAGTATACATCCGTTTTGTAGGATCCTTCGACTACGGCCAAGAAATATATGCTTCGTTTTTGTGAAATGGAAGAACGCAGCTGGTACATCCTTCAAGACCTTCAATCTCCCACAGTCCTTCACACATAGCTCAAAACAAATTAAAAAAGGGCAGAAACAGCAGTGAGTGGTGAGATGTCGTAGCACCAGATTTTGTAATGAAGTCTAAATTTAAATTAAACATTTTTAAACATAAGATTCAAAGCCACGTTGCTTATGTCAGTAAGCTGTGATGTGTCCAGTATGCATGAGTGAACACTGAAGAGGAGCGTGCTTAGGTATAAGACACGGCTAGAGGGAATTTAAGGAAGCTGATGGCAAACATCACCTTCTGTGATTCAACTTGCCAATTTTAAACCCTTGCCTCAAGACCCCTATACAGCACTAGTCCATAGTTCAGCAAACACAATGAGACAGAAAGTTTCCCTCTTCCTGTTTCTCTCTTGTGTCAACTGACCATTTGCGAAATTCTGATGACTCACCAGCTTTACACTGTAAAAACAGATTTGTCAGTTCAACCCTCAAAACTTTAATTACTTCATCCTGTAATAAGAAATCAAACTATTTTTTATGTTTTATTCAACTCAAAAAAGTACTTTATGGTTTATGCTGGTTTACGATGGTTTGGTGCTCATTTAGATGCTCACTCTGCAACCTACATTTTTTTAAGTTGAACTGAAAAAACATTTTTACAGTGTAGTTGCTGATGCTATGTCCATCAAACTGCTGTATAGCTTGCATAGTAGTATCTGTAGCGCTTGTGCTAACAGACCAAAAGATTTTATTATTTAATAATAAACCGTTCAGAGCATTTGTGAATAGGCAAAAACTGAATGTAGGCCTATTTTTTTTAAGGTAACAACAGGGTAATACTTTAGCCACTGCAAGCTAAAGCATGAGATTTTAATGTTTAAAAGAAAGGAGGAGGATTAAGTAATAGAAGCTGCCCCTTCAGATAAACAAGCACTAAAGCTAAGACCAAAGCTGGAGCTATTTATTGCAATGCTAAATGCTAAAAAAACATTACCAAATCGGTAGTGACAATTTTAGCTAACTTTGAGCAAAACTTAAAAACACTAGCCAGTGCATGACACAGCTTTGAACAGCTGCACACATAAAATCGTAATATTTTTCATTAAAACACAAAAAAGTTTACTTAACTGCAGAAAATCTGTGTTTCGGTCGTGACATTTCTCAGTGTTCCACACTGATTTTCAGACACTGAGACACAAAACAGTGGGATCCAACTGTTCACCATGTGGCCATGAGGGACAGGGATGCAGTGTCATTTCCTGCTCTAAAATGCAGGGGCATGGCTAAAATAAGGCTCCATCTATGGACTAAAACTCTCTGTGTTTTGATAGTGACACGAAATTGTGGGTCAGCATTTTGTATTAAAAATTTTAACTCATGATAAGTCAAAATCTTTCATCTTCACTTTAAAAGAAAATAAACAAAACAACAACAACATTGAAATGACTACAAAAAAAATAAGCATTATTTTTACAACTTGATTCAGGGGTTATGGGACAGCTCTCTCCCAATAGACAGTACCCTATAAAGTGTATCTATTCATATTTAGCTTAATACTATCTCTGTTAAAGCCTTGTTTTTAAATTGAGTGTAAAATAATCCCTGTAAATATCCAACTTCTGAATATTTTTTTCTGAATTTTTATTTATTTTGAGTGTGTTTATTATGTACACCTAATGTTTTAGTCTCAAATGAGTTGCTGTACTTTTTTATCTAAACTTACTGTTGTTCTTTAACACTATTTATTGTCAAGTACAGTGAGTGGTCCAGATTGAGATTAGTTCACTTCAGAGGAAACATTCCTGTGAAGCTCATTTTCACATCTATTAGATTAGTAATCCTCACTAATATGTTGCCACTGCCATTCTCAGTACAGGTTTGTTTGTCGTTTTCTGTCCCATTTGACGGGAGTAGCACTCATGATTATTGTGATTGGCTAAAAGATGTCATTATTTTTGCAAGTGGTTGCTTGTCACATCCACAACACATTCAGGATGTATACTGTTAGCTTCACAAACAGTTCTGCAGATTTTCTCAGATTGAATGAAATCGCTGTGCAACGCTAACGAACTAGTTCTTAGCTCCAGATTTAGCACGAGGTGTTATGAAGGGTACAATCAATATTTGGAAATTAGCATTAGCTCACAGATTAGCAGTTGGAGATTAGCATTTCCTTAGATTTATAGTCATGTTTCTTGTCCATTCCGCTTCCTGACTCGAGACGTCAACTACATTGAAACTCAATGAGTGACTGAAAGAGCTCCTTAAAACCCGAGCCCACTCTCTTGACCTCAGCCTCCAGCTCACACCCATCCAGCCACAGAGTGTATGTGGTGAGTTTCTTTGGGGGCTTGAGTGGGGGCTGGCGGTGGGCAGAGGGATGATAGAGCCTATTGTTTGTGCTTGGTGAAGAAGAGCAGGGAAATGTCAGAATCCTCGCCCACGTGGCATGCTGCTATAGAAGGCACAAATATGCAAATAGCTTGTGGTGGAATGCCGCAGCATAGACGCCACACACAGGAACTGTTATGACTGGATGTTGTGGAGAGTGAGAGTGGCTGGTGTTCTAGTGAAGCGCCTTTCGCTGATAAAATCTATTAAACCTGTGTGGCCACATCTAATCTACCCTATTCAGACTGGATTAGTTTTCCTGGGAAAGTTAGAAGAGTACTCCCCTAATTTGCCGTCTGTTACTGTGTTAAAGAGCGCCATGTGAGATCTTTCTTACCTACTGCTTTAAGGCTCTACAAGAATTCTCCTTACTGCAGAGAAGGTACTGATCTCCAGCTGTCTGAACTGGGATGAACCACATCATTGTATCTCCTCTTTGATTAATACACACTGTGCAACATATTATAACTCTTACTCTAATGACACTTTTCACTATGCACTTTACACTACAATATTGATGCAACTCAAAGTCATGTCTTTAATAAGTGCTGTTAGACTACCTCATACCAATCAGTGCCTGCTACGTAAATACAGTGAATCTGTTTCATATGCCATGTGAATTTGTAAATAGATATACTTTTATACTTTATTTTATTTCTCTTGTACTTTACCTTATGTCAAGATGTATTTCTATTTAGTATTTTTCTGCATAGTTTATGTAAGCTTACGTGTAATTATATGTCTTGCTACTGAAACACTGCAATTTCCCTCTTTCTATCTATCTATCTATCTATCTATCTATCTATCTATCTATCTATCTATCTATCTATCTATCTATCTATCTATCTATCTATCTTCCATTGCATCTCTACAGGCTGCACCTGTAGCGCACTGTCGAGAACTGTATGGATATTAACACATTTTTACTAATAATGAAGATGTAATTAACCTAATCAATAATCTCAAGATTTTTTGGTAATACATTACTAGCACAGGTTAGTAAACATGAAAGTGTCTAGAACTACTTTTTTACTGTGCCGCTTGAATAAAACTTCATAGGAACAATTTTCTTACAATACTGTTTCATGTTTGTCTCATCCTGTTTCATCTATATTCTAATAGCTTTAGTTTACAATTTGCCAGTGCAAGGTATATAATTTAGTATGAATTCAGCAGCTGCCCATTGGCTGCTTTGTGAGTTAACAAGTTTTGTGTATTTTTCTAAGTGCACAGAAATTAAGCAGTGTTAAAATTAACCCTGGAAACCAAAAATGTGATTCAGACAAGGCAGATAGAGATTAGTTTAAAGAACACTGATGTTTAAAGATCACTACTGAACAGATCTGTGATTTTAATCCAGTATGAATCTACAGTGTGTGTAGTTTTTACAGTCTGGCAATAATAATTGTGGAGTGACTTTAATCCAGTATGAATCTACAGTGTGTCTGTTTTTACAGTCTGACAGTAATAACTGAGGAGTGATTTTAATCCAGTATGAATCTGCAGTGTATGTAGTTTTTGTTGTGTGACAGTAATAATTATGGAGTAATTATGGAATGATTTTAATCCATTATGAATCTACGCTACGTGTAGTGTTACATTTCTGACAGTAATAACTGTGGAGTGAATTTAATCCAGTATGAATGTGCAGTGCATTTAGTTTTTAGTCTGACTGTAAATAATTGTTATAAAACTGTTATAATTGCTGTACAACCAGTATGAATCTGCAGCAAATTTGTACAGTCTGACACTAATAATTGTAGAGATTCTGTAATTGGCTTAACTCAGAACAATGTATATTATAACAGTCACAGCAATATATAATGCTTATGTAAACATGTGAGTTGTGACCTTTCAGGTTATTTGTGGGAATTTGGGTAAATTAGCCAGTCAAACCTCGAACAAATTACATTAGAAAATCTCTTCTAATACCTAATCCAGCTCTAGCAGTTTTAAGATTTTTTCATACCAGCCACTGATCTGAGACACTTTTTTATAAAAGCATATTTTTGGCCAACAATTTAGGATGATTTCCATGTCTATTTCAGTCTCTCGCTCTACTGTAAGTTGCATCCGTTTGCAATTTTTGCTTTTTTCCCCTTCTAATGTGTCTGCTGTTGTGATGCTTGTCTATGAAAAGTGAGTGAAAATGAGTCATTATAAAGAGTTCGTAAGGCGCATTTGTGAGAGATTACATTTAAATGAGTCATTTTCTATCTCCCTGCCTGGAAGAGTGCTTAAGTGATTTCCCATTACAGTATGCCCACTGTAAGCCAGGAGTAATTGCAGGAAAACCACTCAGGATAAAATGGAAGGGCATAGGTGAATCGAACTATACGAAAAGTGTATATGCGTGTGCTTAAAAAGTCTGTGATTGCCACAAATGTGATACCAAACACAAATTCAACTTAGGATATTATTACAAAGCTCTGTCCAAGGTCTCTTTGTTCCCCTGTCTGCCAGACTGTTCATCTTTTTCTCTCTCTTAACCCCCAATTTGTCATTCGAGGTCTCGCTTTCTTCTCCTCTCGTGCGCATTTTTGTTCCCTGAGGCTCCATGTTAACACACTCTCGCCCAGAATCAAAGCCTTCGCCTTTACTTATGGCCCTCTTTTCATCATTCTGTCTTTCACAGCTTTATCAGTGTCTCATTTGACTGAGCTTCAGACTCTGGCATTCCCAATTTGTGAAAGAAGAAGCTAGGATACGGAGCAGATCAAATCGAATCCGACTCCTATTGGAACTCGCATCGTGAAATAATTATGAAAGCACTGATTTGGTAATCATGGGCCGATAGTGATATGCAATATTTTTGTACACATAACACACACACACACACACACACACACACACACACACACACACACACATATATATATATATATATATATATATATATATATATATACACACATTTTTTATAGAAACATGGGCATTAATATGGAGTTGGTCTCCCTTTTTGTTAGTAGTTCATGGTGGATTTTGAGGTATGTTTTGGATTACTGTCCTGCTAAAGAAGTCAGCCTCTTTTCAGCTCCCATTTGTTGGCTGTCAGCTATGCTTCCAGAATTTGCTATTTACCCGAATCCATTCTTCCATCTAGCCATATATTTTTAAGGGAATCAAATGTACAGTAATTGTCTGTTATCTTTTGGAGGAAATGTGAATGCTTACTTCTTTTCACTTCAAAAAATATCAAAATAATAATGTAATTTGGCCAGGGTGGCCCAAACCGAGGGAACACTTACTGTTGAAAAACCTTTTAGCTCACTTATTAATAATAAGATCCAACATTATTTTGGGAAACCTACCACTGAACTTTATAATACATACTTCTGTTCTAAAATTTGACTGGCTAAATTTTGCTTGTTTAAAATACTTTATATACTCAGACATAGGAGCATACATATATAGAATTCTATATTAATTATTAATCCACCAAGCTATTTAGAAATAAACTTTAATCTTTATGTTTTTAATAATAGTATACATAAAATTACACACTGAACATTGTATGCCACCATATTGTATTTAGTATGTGTTTTGTAAAAACAATAACTCACTCCAGGTCATGTGTTACACGGATTGTACCATAATTAAGGCGGCCTTGATCTGTATTGTACTGTGCCTAACTGTGCTAACACCCTTTAACTTTGGTTACATCACTGTAGTGCACGCTTTTGCTTTATTTTAATGCACACTGTTCATACATTCCAAACCTTACCAATTAAACTCTTATTAGTTGCACAAAACAGGTCAGTATTAGGGTCATAAACCCTCTGCTGCGTCGAGGTAGCAAGCTGTAGCTACAGAGAAGGTCAGCAAGTAGGCTTAGATTACCAGAATGTTCTCCTTCCCTTGGCCCAGACTACTACGAAAAATATGCTCTGCAATCTTATGCTACCTGCACTTGTGGCCAAAGAGTGTGTTTGTAGAACTCCCCATACAGCCTGCCTTATCTTGACTCTAGACCAAACAAATCAGCATTTGAATGTTGGTGAGACATTGCTTCAGCTAAATTGTTGAATCATTGGTGCTGTTGCTTACTATGTTTGTGGAACATTTCTTTATCTGCAAGCACTGTATTGAGTGTTTTTTGAGGAAAAAATAAAACAATACATGACCATACATGACCGTTTTCCAATGTACCTATCCCACAGAATAGGCCATTGATCATTTTTTGTTTGTGAGCATGCATTTTTGTGTTTGTCCAATATAAAAATGCTGAGCACAGTTTAGCCGACAGTTTACATTGGGTTTGTGTTTATTTGGTTTGTATTGTTTGTGATATGGTAGTGATTTGATTTGTTTTCAACCTTCCCTGCTGGCCTGGGAGATTTCTATCTTCACCTGTGAATTGGCTGAAAGACTTCTGACTGGGATACTTTTCACCGTGGTAGTAGAGTTTGAATGGGCTGAGGCCTATTTTTTTTTCACTGTCAAGGGGTTTGACTGGGCCACAAGCTGGCATACTTTTCACTGCAATAGCAGTTTGACTGGGCCATGAGCCGAGATATTTCTCATGATGGTAGCTGAGTCTAGGCCACAATCTTGGATACTTTTCACTGCAGAAGTGCAGTTTAAATGGGCCATAGAGCTAGGATACCTTTCACCGTGGTAGTGGAGTTTGAATTTTTTAACTGCCAAAGAGAGTTTGACTGGGCCACAAGCTGGGATACTTTTCATGATGGTAGTGGAGTTTGACTGGGCCACAAACTGGGATACTTCTCACTGTGACAGAAGAGTTTGACTGGGCTGTGAGCCAGGATATTTTTCATGATGGTAGTGGGGTCTCTGCCACAATCTGGGATACTTTTCACTGCAGAAGTGGAGTTTGACTGGGCTGCATGCTAGGATCCTTTTTACCAGACTGGCAGAATTTAACTTGGTCGCTAGTCAGGATACTTTTTACCACAGTAGTGGAGTCAGACCGATGCGTGCTAGGATACTTTTCACAGTGGTGGTGGAGTTTGACTGGGCTGCAAACAGAGAGACTCTTCACCATAGAAGTTTGACTGGGCTATGAGAAGGTGTTCATGTTTGGGATATCATTACCATAATGAATTCAAAACTTATTTTTGGCTGACTTCTTTCCATATAAGGAATGTACAGAATAGGAAGTGAACTATATATTTGAAATTTGCGTTCATGTCTGTTTTCAATGTCTATGTAGTACATCCAACCTTTATTTTAGGAAAGCCCATGATATGTAATGGGCCCTTTAGAAATATATTACATACAAAATTGAAGTTTCTTAGAGGTTTCTAAGCCTACATAGTTACATGTGAGGTGTCTCTGTATGTATTTGCCATGGTGGTGGGTAAATGAGTCCAAGATGTTGTTATGTGATGAGTGGAGCTTTTGCTGTGCTGTCATGGTCCAGGAATAGCACTAGGTGGCTAAAGTAATCACCCAGCTGAATATCATACTCTATGTATAAGCATACAGTATGCTGTATTGCCCCCTTACTTGAAATAACCCTTGAAGTGTATGCCAGATAAAAGAGTAGAAGACTACTCCACTCCTGTAATCTCTTTCTTCTCTCTCTCAGTGCTTCTTCTTCTCTCTCCTCCATTCTCACTGTGCCTCTCCTCTTATCTGTGCTGATAGTGAAGTCTCTTGCTGTCTAAAAAAAAGAAAAGAACAGAAAAGACAGCAGCTGTTTTGGTCCAGTTATCCCAGGAATTCTTGCTTCAAACCCTCAATGAGAGACTACTATTATTTGAGAGAGAGAGAGAGAGAGAGAGAGAGAGAGAGAGAGAGAGAGAGAGAGAGAGAGAGAGAGAGAAAAACAGATCCACACTGCTGTTGGCCAAGTCCAAATTATGCTGTCACACTCTGACTGACGCACTTTGAGGGACTCCGCAGCAGGTCTTCCACCTTCAGAGGAATCCCTGAAAAATACTTTGCACATGAAATGTCTGAAGAGAGCCTAGGGGTGGGCAATATAACCTCAAACTGAACTTGCATCAACATAATGTGACTGGGTAAGACTGGGGCTCCCAAAGTAGGAGGTCACTTAGTGTTCAGAAACAACCCTGAGTAAATGACAGATTTCACGCTCATGGCTGCAGTGATGCACTTGCAGCACATTTAAATGTTTTTGCCACACCTTCTATTCTAATTTTTCCTAATGTCTCTGCAGTAACAACACTCCTTATAGCTTCTTCATGAATGGTTGTGATATCACAAATATGATGCATTCAAAAACAGGTTGTTTTCACAGATTACTTTCCAAATATGCACTGGGGAATGAAAATTATGTTTGACATAATTCACCATGTTTATGTAGTATATCAAAGGTTTATTAATAATAAGAATAATAATAAGAAGAAGATGATGAGGGCTGTTTCTATCTGTAAGCTGTTCAAACAGTCACTTAGGGCCTTTACAAGCATGTGTTTATTTATTAATCATTTATTTTATGTATTGTCACTGTCCAAAAAATAATACTAAAAAAGGTCTCTCCTACATGGTAACATTAGAGGAGAAGACAACTGAGTTCTTAATGTTTAATCTAAGTTAATGTGAAGAGATTTTATTCCAAGTAGTTTTGGACCATCTCTTTTGGTCCATTCATCAAACAAGATTTACATAATGTAAAGGACAGCTGCTGTGCTCAAATGTAGACAGACTTTACTTTCATTCTTATGTCCAATGCAATATGATTGTGTTAAATGGGGTCCTCAAATGTTCATAAATGACCTTCAGTAATAATAATAGCTATTATTTCACAAGTTTACCAGTCTGCACTCTAAACAATAAGCCAATTCACTGTTGCAAAGTAATAATCTACAGCGACATTGAAAATGTTAATATTTAAATGTTTTTTACAACTTTTATTGTGATTATAAAAAATATTTAAGCCAGTGCTTTTCAGATACTTTTTCTGGGCTCCCTTAGACAGTCCAGGTTTCTCCCTTTTCCCAACACACCTGGTCCAGGTTTTTCTGTGTTCTTCATGACTACTCAGTTCAGGAGCGCCTGCAAGGTCTGGGGAGTGAACCGTACATTTTGAATCTTTAACAATGTTAACAATCCTTTTATTTAAAAAAAGGTGAAGAACATTCAGTTTTACATCATATAAACTGTTTAAATTGAGTTTACACATGCAGTGTTAGATTAAGACCTAAAGTGCCACCAAAACCATCCTGAAGGAAAAGGTAAACAAAAAGTCACAAGACAATCAGATAGTAACAGTGTGGCCATGAGAAAGGCAGCGTTCTGACAGGGCAATTAAGTTTTGGTAATAGGGTTGTACACACATTGGGGGCTATTGTTATTACCTGAAGCGAAATTATGGCCTAAAACTAGTTATGCAGTATCCTGTATCTCAGCATTACATCCCTCAGCCTCATCAGTTTGACAGACTTTACGATTTTGCATCATTTTTGTCTTTTCATCCATCAGTGTTCCCTCACTACAATACCCAGCATGCATTATTTTACAGCTCTTTTACTGCCCTGTTGGGGCTCCACAGCAGAATTATTAAAAAAAATCCTCCCTTGCAGTAAAATAAAGCTCTGCTGATCGTTCAACACAGTGTTAACAGCCTAAAACGGTGGAGTTGTATTATGTATAACCGCTAATTCACCTGGCACGCAGACTGCTGGTCACCATAGCAATGCAGACACCTCGCTGAGCTAGTAGCTAATGGAACAGCAAAGAGAGAGATTAAAGACAAACCTAATTTGGAGACAAACTGACTTATTTACATTTATAATCACTTCAGCTGGTTTGCGGATACAGTTAATCTGCAACAAGAAACTATCAAACACTAAAAAGTCGCGAGGCCAAGGTCAGCTTCTTGTTTTCCAGCTTCTCGGTTGAAATTTTTTTGTTCCACCTCAAATGGTGCAGCAGTTACATTCTGGTGCCTCACGCACCTTTTAAGGTGGAACGGGAAAATTAGAACAAGAAACTGGCGAATGAGAAGCTGACTTCAGCCTCATAAACATGTGGTTGGTTAGTGTAGTGGTTAACACCTCTGCTTTCTACACTGTAAACTGGGGTTCAATCCCCACCTGGGTAAGCTCCCTACACTATACCAATAAGAGTCCTTGGGCAAGACTCCTAACACCGCCTTGGCCTACCTATGTAAAAATAATCAAATTGAAAGTCGCTCTGGATAAGAGCGTCAGCCAAATGCTGTAAATAAACAGAAACGACTCTACTTAAGTTTCCTGCTGGAGCTTTTTTTAGCCTACACTAGTGCATTAGCCCATACTGAGACATATTTACAATAAATGTTGTGGCTCCCAAAGTGGTTGGATTTTTACCGAAAGGACCAAACAGCTCTTTATCACATTTTGCTTGCCGACTCCTGGCCTGACTCAAATACACAGTCGTTTAAGCTTGAACCTGTCAAGTAACTTTACTTTTTCAAGGGAAAATGTTTGCATGCCGTGTAATTAACTATGTTTACAGTGTTTGGTTTGAAAGAGTTCATATGTTAGTGGAGCAACATTCTAACAGTGTGGCTTAGCTAAAAGGGGGAGGGTCACCTTTTGTGCAAATATATCAACCAAAGCTACTGCCGCCCTCATCAGATTTCTCAGACACACACAGAGAGAGAGAGAGAGAGAGAGGGAGAGAGGGAGAGAGGGAGAGAGAGAGAGAGAACTACAGCTACAGAGAGGGAGAGAAACAGGAGGGGGAGTCTAAAACGGCGCTGCTGCGTGTGTGTTCAGAGGGAGAGAGTGTGTGAGAGGCTGAAGGGAGTCTTCACCCACCCGAGACGGACTGAAGAGCCGCTGCACCGAGCAAGAAAGTCGAAGCGACAAGAAACCGGACAACTTTGAGAGGAGCAGCCATGGCAGGAAGCTCGCTGAGGAGTTTGTGTTTGCTGTTTCTGTCACTGGGAGGTAAGAACAGCAGTTTGCTGGGCATAAAACACGACTTTTCGGCTTTGCTGTGCGATGTTAAGAGTGGTTGTTCACATTTTCAGTCTTTTTTTTACCTTTTTGCCTATTTTACACTTTAAAGATAACGCTTTTTGCTCGCTAGTCCTTTTTTAGCGGTTTTGTTTGTGTTTTTCTTTTGGCGCCACAACCTGTTCCTCACAGAAGATGAAGCACCTCGTGTTAAGTAGCCCGAGGCGACATTATTCCACAAACCCCCAAAGTAACGAAATAACAGCGGAGTTTACCTCAAAACAGGCCTTTCTGGGGAAACTGTGGTGTCAGGCTGGCGGCGGTTCACCGTCACTGCGGACACGGAGAGTCCGGGCAGCGCGTGCGTGTGCGCGTGTACGGTGTATAGGTGCATGCGTGTGCGCGCGCTGCATGAAGCGGTCCGGCGTTCTGCGTTTCAGAAAAGCTCGCGGCGGAGATTAGAGATAAAGAGAAGCCAGAGGAAGAGAGAAGAAGAAAGAGAAGGAGAGACGAGAGGAAGAGAGAAGTGATTTAAGAGAAAAAGAGAAGAAAGAGAGAGAGAGCCAGAATAGTTAGAGGTGAGGAGAGTGAAAGGGAGGAAGGAAGAGGAGAGATGAAAAAGCCGTGAAGAAGGAAAAAGGGTGGTGTGGAGAAAGAGAGAGAGGGAGAGAGAGAAACGAAAAAGACAAAGAAGTATAGAAAGTGAAGGAGATGCAGATAAGAGGAGAAAGAAAGAAAGAGGGGAAAAGATGTAAAGATGGAGAAAGGTGTGTAGAGAGATGAAAAGGAATGTGAAGAAAGAAAGAGGGAGGTGTAGCGAAAGAAAAAGACGACAGAACGAAAAAGGAAAAGATGTAGAGAGAGAAGAAAGTTGTGTGGAAAGAAAGTGAAAGAGGGAGGTGTAGAGAAGAGGCATTATCTAACTCACCTAGTGCTTGTTTGCCACTTATAATGGGACAATGAACAAATCATATATGCATACACACACACACACACATATATATATATATGTGTGTGTGTGTGTGTGTTTTTGCATGTTTTATTAGTAGTAATATTGAATATTGGTTGTCATTTTGTACGACTTTGGCCATATTGGCAATATGAATAAGAAAAGCTCCCTGAGAGAGAGAGAGAGCGAGAGAGAGGGGGGGGAGGGGGGGGGGGGTGGCGTAGTTAAGCGGTGAATGACCACTAAGATTCAAACTATCGGTCCAGTCCGGACGCTGATCTGCTCCACTTGACCAAACTCGTCAGTCTGTTGCGAACAGCTGGATCTGCTGGAGCAAGTGTTTTAGATGGAGGTTAAATGGTGATGTTGATGGGCTTCATACTTCTTTTTTTCTGATATGCACAAGCAAAACATATGCCAGTTTGCTGTACCTGGATTTAATGTAGACTTAGACTGAACTGCAATGACAGTAGTGATGCACCATTAATAATTCTTTTTAATGTGGACCTGGACTTAATGCCAGTCTAGGAAAAATGGCCAAAAAAGTGAGACACGCTAAATTGGATGGGCTTGGCTTATTAAAACCATTTCAGTTGATTACAGAGACTCTCTCTCGCTGTGCAATCTTTGTCTTGCTCTCTTTTCTCGGTCTCCGTGGCCGCTCCCTGCTGCTGTGAGATCACCTGGCCCCTCCGCCACCCCCCCACCCACTAGATCAGCTCTACCCTTTTCCTTTTTTGTATTTTTGTCCGTGGTATGGCTGCACGATATATGTGTTAAAATGTGTTTTCTTTTGTCCCCTGAGGTCCATTTATGCCAGTTGGTTAGGTCTATGAATCTGATATTTGTGAATGAGGTCTGTTATAAATGGCTGCCTCATTTGAAAAGCATTGTAGAATGCCTCAATGTTCAAATGAGTCCAACTGACGTCACAGTCACTCTGCCACCATTTTGGTGGGATTTCATAGCAATAGTCAAGCAACACGTTAGCAACCACCTGGGATAACATTGTAATAGCCAATTGCCAATGCAATGGCCTAGCAACAAAAACAGCAAAGGACATTTCTCGCTTTGCCCCTCATAGACATGGCATACAGACTCATACATACTAGCACATATATACTCACATATTAGCAACCACCTGGGATACCATAGCAAAGGCAAAGCACCTGGAATAACAAAGCAATAACCAAGCAACACCTGGGCAACCACCTGAGATACCACTGCAGTGGCCTAGCAACCCCTGAGGGACAGTGGCTTAGCAACACTTTAGCCACCACCTGGGATTTCATAGCAAACGTCTACAAACTTTCCCCTTCTGGTTGTATCTGATCTACTGCTCTGCTTCCGCTTCCTCTGTTTTTCACCCTCTCAACCTGCACCACATCTCCACACATCTCTCTCTCTCCCCCACTCTCCCATTCTCTCGCTCTCCACTATGTTATCTGTGCTCTCTATTACTATTACATCACACCCACTTGTATTAACACTCTCAACACTTTACACCCAACTGTAGTAATATTACACACAGCTTCACACACACTCAACCTCGCTACCCGTCTATGTGAGTGCATGAGCACTTATATTCAGGACAAGTGGTTGAAGTAAGTGAACTGTTTTGAGTATTTCGTTTCTGCAGTCATTTTAAGGAGTGCGTTCCACTGATTTTTCCAAAGTTCTGCATAATTCAACGACTGAGACATAAAATCCAGATGTGGTTCAGTGTAGAGAAAGTTGCTGACTCGCATTCAGTGTGGTTCCATTCACCACAACGCAAGTATAGCCGTTTACGTGCACTTAATGATCCAATAACTGCAGAATATTTTATCAGTAATCCGATCAGCTGATTTACATGCAGTTGAATAATCAAATAATGGGAAACTCTGGGTCTACATGAGTCAGACAATAATTTCCTGCTTTGCATCCCACCAATAAGCTCACAGAAGAAGACATGACGTAATCATACAGTAACGTAAACTTAAACTTCGTGCATTTTTTAAACACTGCACCACTTTATCTGAAAATAGTAGGAGATGAAGTATATTTAAATCCTTTATTTCGTTTTTGGTTTCAGCGCTGCTCCAAAAGTGTTTTGCTGCCATCTCGTGACATCCAACATCTGTTCTTGCGCGTGCGCAGACTGAGAAATCCAAATTTTTTAATCACATTTCTAGATCGGAGTATGGTGTTTACATGACCATTTGAAAAATAGGATAACTGCAGAAATCTGATGATGATATGTTCAGGACTACTTTGGCCTGCATGCACATCTCTGGGTTTTACGATGTTTTTTTGCAGTTATTTTCTGTGAGGGAGCTTTTAGAGGCATTAAATTCTTCAGACGTCAAAACCGTTTCACATCAAACCACCCTGAATGACTTTACATCTTTACGCAGATATTTTAAAACAGCTCTCTTTTAATTGATCTGACCAAGCTCCGCCCACAGATACGCTCTGTTTTATAGCCACTGTTGATAGTTGGGGCAAGCCGTTTCGTGCTAATTGGAAACTGTAGCGCACACAGCCCAGTTTTTGTTCAAATAAGTCTTGTTTCGATTAGCTACAATGTAGTCCTGCTTAGTATTGTAGCAAAGATTGTACAGTTACAAGTATTTTCATTTGCCAAAGCTTGTTTACCAGTATAGATGAGCGCACACATTTGCAAGCGAGCCACAGTAGATCAATTTGCCCCGTCGACTTGACGCATTTGGAATCTCTTTTTATTGAAATGTGTTCCCTCAGCTCCAGTGGCAAGCCTTCTGCATTCATAACACTTAATTCGCCCACTCTTCATAATTAAGCAACTCATCATTACTGAATTATTTTTGGCAGCCCTCATCTTCCTTGCGCCATGTATGTTTAACGAAGAGACTTGAAGGCTTGATTGTTTAGCTCAGATCAGACCGAGTTCTCTTTTTGTTTCACACTGTAAAGCTCAGAGCCCACGGCGCTGGCCATCCCTCAACAGGGAGCTGCGTTTGTGATCACGGCCGTAGAACGAACAGCGGCGGAAAGAATCGCTGAGAC
The DNA here is from genome assembly GCF_015220715.1 of Pygocentrus nattereri. Taxonomy (NCBI): domain Eukaryota; kingdom Metazoa; phylum Chordata; class Actinopteri; order Characiformes; family Serrasalmidae; genus Pygocentrus; species Pygocentrus nattereri. The sequence continues at coordinate 43,295,681 of NC_051213.1, read as the reverse complement.
AGTTTGTGTGCAGAGTTGAAGGCGGCGTTCGGAAACCACGCTTCCCCTCTTTGTCTGTTTGGGGCTTATTTCCCACACTCATTTCCTTTCTTTAATTTCTTCTCCCGTATAGCACCCCGCTCCCCATCCTCCCCACCTCCCAACCACCACCACCACCTCCACCATGGCGCCATGTCTCACACACGCAGGCTACCCCCCACAGCATTAGTAATTATTATGGCATTAGGTGCCTTCCAAAGAAAACCCCACTCTTTCATCTGCGCCACCAGATAAAAGCCAAACCCGTTTTAGGACCCTTTCTTGACTCGAAGGCGCACGTTTTCTCTTAAAGGTCTGTTCTGACCATGCAGCAGGGTCATCTAGGTTTGAAGGGCCGAACTGTAGCGCAACACAGGGAGTCCAGTCATGTCCGCAAAGTGCTGATGTGGCTGCAGTCGGGCTCAGTCTTCAAAGAGATGATCAGGTGGGCACCTGCTTTCTGGCAATGAAAATCTGCAGCCATACTGAGCTTTTGCGGATGGGAGACCCTTGGTTTAGTGGATTTCCTGCGTAAATGCATCAGAAGTAAGTCAGCAGTTAATTAGCAGGTTCTGTAGGTGACCGCCTGTCTAAAATCACGTACTGTCATACATGTACATGCAGCTTTGGACTGTATCCCCTTTTTTATACCTTCAGAACATCTCCAAATATTACTGGTATACATACTGTGCTGGTAACAGATAAAGTATGTTATATGTTGGGAGGGGGGGTTTGGTTTTTGACCACTGTCGTGCTTTGTTTTTTCGAGGCTTTTCCTATTTACCTCTTTCTATCCTTACTTTCCATTGATGAGCTCCTACCTCGTCAGTCAGTGACCCCTCTGATATATAAATGGGTGAAATATGTTTATTTGGCCATTCAGACGGAATGGAATAAGAATTTGAGATGTAAACATTTTTATTTACCATAAACATTTTAAGTACATTTTTAAATTCTGTATTATACATTATTACTGTTATATCCTCCAGGCCTAGTAGTATATATAGAATATATAGATGTAACAAATTGCATCACAGCTTCAGATGTCAAAGTATTTGAGATCAGTTAAACCGGTTAAATTATTTGTTACAATATTAAATTATTTTATAGTAGAACTGACAAATCATTTTTGCAGCATACTAACAATAAAAACAATACGTTTTTCATTTTTACACCTGCCAGAAGTTTTATTTCGCCCAAATAATGCATACTTTGAATATTATTATAAAACATTATAATCTTAACATATGCATATAAATCATCACTGCTGGATCAGTGCATCATGCATTTTTACACGCTACTGTGTTTGTTTGAGCGTGGAAATCACCAAACTGTGCTGGACTGGAATTGGATGCCAACTGCATTACCATGTAACAGTCAGGGGGGTAATTCTGATGGAATGGCTGCAGGTGGGACCGATGGAGGCTTTTTGTGGGGGGTTTAGGGTCGTGATTTAGCATGTAGCTCAGGGCCCCTGGCTCTCTTATTAGCTGTGATTCATGCATGGCGAGCAGGAGGGGGACCTAGGCTGGAATGAGAGGCATTCAGCTGTAGAGGCTCTATCTCGCCCCAGACTCTGAGGCAATCTCTCTCTGTCTCTCTCTCTCTATCTCTCTCTCTATTTTTCTCTCTCTATCTTTCTCCGTCTCTCTCGGGTGTACACAGGTTGCCAATGGTGGCTTGCCGCAGAACCACAGCATGCTGGTGTTAATCCAACACCGCAATATGGCACTTTGGTGTAACCCTGTGTTCCATTTGTTATGCACCAGCCACATTTTAGTGCTTTTCCGTCCTTCTTTTGAGAGCACCAGGTGGTGAACTCTACTGAATTCTGACTTTTATGAGTTTATTAGAACAGCAGTATGTAAGATCTTTTTTGTTAAGATTAAAAGAAGTAGTGTTACTCAGTCAGGAGGAAAAAAAATGCTAATCATGTAAAATGTGGTGCTGCTAGTCGATGATGTAGTTCACCAAATTTGAGTTTTTGTGCAGTTACACATTTCCACCAGAGAGGTCTCCAAATCCCTAAAACATACATAGTGTAGCTTTAGGGTTCACTTATAATTACACAGGTTTGTATGTTTACAATTTTAAGCTCACAGGCGATTACGAAATTCATTTGTTATAACTGGAATGACTAGAAAAGCGCAGCTGACATGTCCATAAGCTTAAATGATACTAAAAAGATTTGCGCTTGGACCTTTACGGCTGGCTGAGGAAGTCCACTCGGGATCCTTTGTAAGACATTTTACAGAGCGTGATATTAGGGTTTTAGGAAGTGCTAGTTTGTTCTTGAGTTGTGGCTAGATCACGCACCTGCCAGTAGGCTTTAAAGAAGCATTTTGCCATGAGACAGCTTCTCTTATACTTAAATCTCAGGTTGATGTGGATAGGTTTGATGTGGTTCTGACAGGAAGGGCAGCTCGTCTTAACCCATCTACCTTTTGATCTTGATATCATCAAAGCTCTGCAGGAGATCAGGAGGATTGATACTACGCAGACATACACACACATTAAATACACACTTAGCTAATATACTGGATTAGTTCTGTCTGAGTGTCTCGCCAGTCTTGTCCGCCTCTCGCTACACCCCAATCTTTGTCTTTAATAGGGCTGCACTCGTCAACGTAGGGTTGATTTTTATTGTTGTCCTATTTGGTTGGACTGTTCATATGATGCATGCTGACAGATTGAAGTTTAGGAGTTTAGAGTTTTGCACCAAAGCTTGGGGTTTTTGTGACATTGTAACTTTTTCATTTAGTTAGGTTGGTTTTACAACTACAACAGTTAAAAGTGGCCAAAAAAATGTGTGAGTGGTTTTGTGGTCAGGAATCTGGCAGAGATCCAAAAAAAGGACAAATGTTAAAACGGGCAGATTATGCAAAAGCATGCTCTGAATTCAGATTCACTTATTTGGCGCAGACCATCATAAAAATGTGTTCTCGCCAGCAGTGAACTGAACCAAAAATCACTTGGAAGTGGACTGAGACATTTGGCGGTCCATGGTTCAATGTTTGGTACACAGCCGAGTATGAGTGGAGTGTTTAAATCTGTCAAAATGGACAGAACTAAAGAACGAGTTTGAGGAGGCCACATCAAATAAGGTGTTACAGCATGCTTTTCTCTATGTCAGTGCTGGTCATGCATCTTTGTCAAATTCCTGACCAATCAGAAAACACCCACATGTGTAATTTGGTGCACTGTAGCCAACCATATCAAATGAAAATAGAAAAGATCCAAATTCACAAAAATCCCATCAACCTTAATCAATGGGTTAAGCTAGCGGTTCCCAGCCTTGATCCTAAAATGTGTAGGGCAATCCTCGTACTAGGTCACATCGGCTCAGCCATATGTTCAGGGAAATGAAACTCCAGGACTGCTTGTTTGAATGATTATAGAAATAATTGTTAATTACATAAGCATCCATTGATATTTGAAGTGATGCACCACATTTACTGCATGCTTACTGTACAAGGCCCAGCATTGATAACTCTCTCACTTGCAGGATTATTGGAGGAAGGTCCTGCTGTGTATGTGTAGTCAGCAGAGGCAGGAGGGAGAAAAACTCTCACAAAGACCCAGGGAGATCCCTTCTAACATCCAGCCTTAGCTGATAATGGGCTCCTCACTTCCAAAAAAACTTCTCCTTCCATCACTCTCTATGCTCAGCTTGGTACTCCCTCCTCACACCCACCATCCCGACCATCATTGTGATGTCCTGTCTCAGCTCAGTGTTCAAACAGGATCCTCGCACTACAAAGTGCCGGAGCTGGGCACAGGCTGAGACAGAGGAAACCCAGCAGTTCTCCAGCCTTTGATATCTCCAAGGCTGTACTTTCAAGACTGCCCTGTTATTAGCGGCATACAGGAAATACAGAGGGGGAAAAAAGAGATGGTACATCAGTTTGTGACTATGTGTGTGTGCGTCTGTTGGAGGGATGAGTACTTTGAAGAACAGCCATGAAAGTGGGGTGTTTGCAATGAGAATGAGAGTCTCGAGAGCTCTTTGGGGAGACAAGGTTAAGTGCACCTGATCCATTTAGCTGTGGAGAGCGGTACGTGATGGGCCGCTGGAGCCCATTGGCCGTCTTTCAGGCATTGTGGATGCATTTGGAGCTCATGGCTTTCCTTTGGGGGAAATATCGTCCTTTCCTAAGTAGCCCTGGTCACGATCTGCCATCAGCCTTCCTACATTACAGAAAGACGACCTCTTCTCTTGTTCCATTAGATGTGGATCGATGGGGAACTAAGCGCTAGATGCACCCAATTGATCTGTTTTCCTTTTGTTTTCACATCTATTACCAAACTGTTTTAGCGTACAAGTCTTAGTTCCTTTTCTATTTTTGGCCTGCCAGTTTCTTTCTCCCTGTTTCACTTCTTATTGTATAGCATTTCAATTCTGCTAAGATCAGTGGCAGACGGCTCTTGTATTTTGTTTGCTTTCTTGGAGTCTTTTCTCCTGGGATCCTATTGCACCTGACTCAAGCTGGTGCAACTTTAACACACACAGGTCAAAATGCCATAGTGTGTTGAAACAGGCCTGGAGTAAAGAATGCTCAAACATTCCCATCCTCCACCAGACTGTGGCCATTGTCCTCCTCCTCTCAGCAGGTAAACATTCACTGGAGGACGGTGTGCCGACAGAGAGGGAAGAAAAGGTTTTATAGCCCTGAGTTGATGGCTGTTTGGTTAGTTCAACGCACCCTCAGGCCAAAGGATATTCTAAACCCCCTCTGAAGAGTTCCGGTGGGGTGTGGTCATTCTGGAGATCTTTTAAAGCTCCTTATCAATGTCTCTTTTGCCTCCACTCTTTGTTGTTGACAATTCTCTTTGCTGGAATTCCTTCCAGGGTGGAAGCTAATGCATACCTTGCTCCAGTATTCTATGGCCAGATTGTATTAAATATCTATTTAGTTATTATATAAAAAGGTTTCTTTCCACTGTATCTTTTTAAACCAACAACTTGCACGTTGTATTTGCATTCTAAACATGCACTCTTTCTACTGTAATTCCATGATTTGATACAGGCCTGGGGAAATAGGTTCCTCTTTTGAGTATTAGTTCCTTTCACTGCTTTTTCCTTATAGGGGTTTGCACCCAGTTCTATGTAAGGCTGCTTTGTGACAATGGCTCTTGTGAAAAGTGGCTCATAAATATTGAGTTGAGTTAAATTTAAGGAATGGGATAATGTTGGAGAACTCAGGAGTGTCCATCTTAGATCCTGAGGGGCTGTGGACATGCACCCTTTTGGGATTTTCCACTTGCCCTGCTCTGGGAATTAACTGTTTGGTTGAATCAGGTGCGTTTGAGCAGGGCAGTCAATCCATTGTTTTGGACTCTCTGTACTGGCTCTCCAGGACCAGGGTTCAGCAACCCTATGCAAACATCTCCCTCGCAGTTCATAGATTACATCCGCGGAGGAGAGAGGAACCGTGCCATCCTTCCCGCACAAGCCATCTGTACAGTCAGGCTTGAGTCCCAGTGTTGGGCCAAAATCCTTCACCGTGAAAGCATTGCCTTAGCCTGCAGAGCCACTCGTGGGATCGCCCAAATGTTGGCCAGTTTGTGGATTTGTTTTGCCTCAACAATCACTATATATGCCAAAACCCGCTGCAGTCCAGCTCTGATCGCTTATCCACCAGCATTATGGCAACTGCACGCACACACTTTCTTGTATGTAACCTGTACAGTATCTAGTTTGAGATAACTTTGTAGTAGGGCAAAGCAAGTTCAGCAAGTCACGTCAGACATCATAGAAGATTTTAATCTGCAATCTTCATTTCTATCTTTCTCCTTTCGTTGGCACAGCGTGTCCATATAGCCATTTGAAAGGAACCTTCTTTCTTTGTAACACATTTCATGTTTTTAATCTGGTTAATGGTTTACAGGGCATTGTTAAACTCCTCGGGGAAAATGGTCACTGTTTGATGAGCTGCTTGACCCCAGAGCCACCGTGAGGCATTTTGGGGCTGAATGTTATTCTCAAGGTGGAGGAGGGAGGAGGTAAAGAGACAGATGCTTTCTCAAGAAGGTTGAGATATGTCTCAGTGACAAAGGGTTAACAACGTCACTCAAGAGTTTGTCCCAGGTTCCAGTTAGCGGGTCGCTGCTGACGTAACAACCAGCCGAGTTCTCATGCCTACTGTGTACATTTGAAGTTTGTAAAACAGGATCTGCTCCAGTGGAATCTGGGTAAATGAGTCTATGTGAGAAGGGGCTTCCCACATTAGTTGTCGTGGATCAGGTAGCATATCATATGTGCTGCAGGAGGCACATGTTCAGGTGATTCCCTCAGGGAGATGAGGCCCTTGCTCTTCTCAGACCCTGTAAAACCTGTGTGAGCTTGATTTTAGCAGAGGCACTGACTTAACCAGGAGTCTACAGTTACCGGAGCTGGAGATTACGTAGGCCTTATATTCTCTCCCTCTCTCTCCCTCTCATTATACCCCTTCTGTCTCTGTTTATTAGATCAGAGAGTGCGCTGTTTGAGCATGTATCCTTAATCACCATCCCAGGCTGCTAGGTGAGAAGCTAGGCTGGTCTAAAGAGCCCATAGGAGGAGTCCAGTGCCAGATCCAATTCCTGCCCTCCATTTGATTGACATTCCATCTGTTAATCATATTCAAGCCGGCGGCGGCTGAGCTCACATGCACTCCCAACACTAATCTGAGCCAATCAAGTGGTTTCACTATTATATGGACCCTGACTGGATGACTGGCAGATACAATTGCTGAATTTTCTATTTGGACCTATTGATCGAGTTTCAGGCTCCGGTCCCTACAATGCTCAGTGACATATTCTCATCTACCCTCGAGTGAAATGACCTCTCTAGTGAATCTGTGGGTCGCTATTGAGTTTTGGATGGGATCACTTGTCAGAAAATGGCAAATGAAGTTCATACTGTAGTGTTTTGCAAGCTGGAAGTACCTCAAAAGAGTATCGTATGAATCCTTGATTACTCCATGTGCTTGTTTATGGCCCAGATAGCAAACTTTTGCGCTGTCCAAACAAAGATTTAATGCATTATCAGTGGAAATGGCCTCTGCGCAATCAAATTACTCCCTCTCAGCCCGAGTAATTCCCTATTTGCCGATCATCCGATCCAGAGACCAGCATCTCTCATAAATGATTGCCCTGACTGCAGGAAGACAGACGGTACTGTGTGTTGCAGATATGCTTCTTTTCAGAACCACGGGGAGCCATACGGTTTTAATGAAAAGTTAATTAGAAAGTCAATTTAGAGGTTGGTGCGGGGACGATATGGGTATTAAGATCAAATCTGTTGGGCATATGCTGGGGGTGTTGATCCTGCCATGCCAGGGCAGATATTGTGCTCATGGCCATAATGAGGCTTTCAAACTCTGTCTTGGGGCATCTGCACCCCTATCAACTCATCTACACACCCATCACAAAACTGCATGAAATGCTAGGGTTAGATGTAAGAGCATTCATCACAAAATGAGAATGATTGAACACATGATCTCTCTCTGCTTGTGTTGTCATTGGCAACCATGCTTGCCCAGTGGGTTAATATGGCCTTGACTTCACATTAGGAGCACAGAAACTGATAAATTTGGTATTTGGAGTGGGTTAAAAGACTCTCCCTATCTCAGTCGGACAGTTGTAGCTCTGGAGGGGAGCACTGTACCCCTCCCTGTGTCGCTATGGTGACAGGCACGTGGGACCCCCTCTGGTCAATTAGCAGTTGGAGTGGCCGAGGGTGTGCGGGCGCATACTGAAAAGCCTCAGCAGGGAGGGGCCCACACGGGGACGGCGCAAGACACATGTTCATTAAGAACAGGCATTTGGAGTGCGGGCAACGAGGGAGAAAGAGGACGTTCAATTTGTATTACCACTTTTTTCCCTCCTCTTTTTCTTTTTAAGATATTGCCTGAATTGCTCACTTGGGCGAGTGTGTAAGCGTGCGATACTATACTTTGTTTGGCTGAGGGCTGTCACACAACGCACTGCCCCGTTTCTTTTGTTCTCCTTCCACTTGCTGTGCTTTATCTTCCTCAGCTTCTTCCTCATGCATTTCTGCCTGAAGTTGCTTCTCTTCTCTTGCAGGGGCCCAGAGTCATTCCAGAAACACTTTGACTGAAACTTTGACTGAGTCAGTATGAGCCAGACTTCTCTACCAGTGCCAACTTTTCAGTTTCTGTACAACTGTTCCTTCATGCTTATCCTTTGGTGAAACTTTAGTTAAAAGAGATTTTGCCTTTGCCTACACTCCAAAGTAACGTGACATCAGTATTAAGGCTTACTTGTAAACCTCAGCCCTAAATAGTCTTGCTTATGTGGTTTCCGACTCTGTATGAACTACGGCTTTAAGTCAGGCCTTTCAAATAAAGCGTAACTGATGTTTCTCTCCGGCGTGGCAGTGAAAGGACAGAGCTACATTGTTAAGACATTCCTTAGGCAACTGGAATGCAGGTATTAACGCAGGGTAATTAGACGCAGGGAGATGGAGTGGTAGAAAGAGAGAGGGATGATGTGGAATGGCAGAGGAGGTGTGGAGAGAAGGGAGTGGTGAGAAAGAGACAGATGAGGCCATGGGAGAGGAGAGAGGGAGTTGTTTGGTGTATGTGTTGAAATGTGTTCCAGGAATGGAATGAGGTTTTTATTCATGCTTGTTGTGTTAATGTGTGTGTGAGTTTGTTTTGTGTGTGTTTTCTACTTCATGTTTCATCCTGTAGAACTGATGGAGCATGTATGAAACCTCGTATCTCCAAAACGGTAAATTTACAGGAGAAGGAAAAAAACATACTTTTCTTTTAATGTACGTCAAGGGAACCAGACGTTTTTCCTAGTATATTTTGGCCATTTCTTTTGCTCCATTCATCATGATGTTCACACACAATGTAAAGGATAAAAGGCTTTTTCAAATGATGTCATTGTTCCAACAGCAGCCAGAATGTACCTTCTGTAAGTTAATGAGTGATTAAATAATGCATTTTTTCATAAATGATGTCGATAAGTGGAGTTTTTTTGCACAGCCACAGTTTGCAACATATTACTGGAATATATTGGTGCATATATATGTGGTACATATAGGATATAGTATTATTACATTTAGGTATTTATGCATATAATATATTGTTATTATATTATGATTTTATATATATATATATATATATATATATATATATATATATATATAAAATCACAACATGTGTCCGACCCAATGTCCTCAGACTGTACAAAAACAACATGCTTGTTGAAAATGTGAGTAATTTATTAACTTGTCTTTCACGGTTGGTGCCTTACTGAGTGTTGCTGTGTGTGTGTGTATGCACTGGTCACTTTGAGGCTAGGACCATGTGAAAGACAGCATGTGAATATGACTCAGAGTTCAGCTAGGGGAGGAATTTGGATTTAACTTGCAGTTAAAAATAGGAAGAGAGACCGACTGGGAGGTCCTGCCACAGCGATATAACTGTACCAACTGGTGATGGGAACAGCTATGGGTCAGTGGGTGGGTATGTGTGGGGTGTGTGTGAGAGAGAGGAAGGTAGGGCTGCACAGGATATGTTTTATTAATCTGTATCGCGGTATTGGCCTTTGTCGTGCTGATATCACAGAACACTGTGATCCGAATGAGCCTTGGAACCACTTGCAGGCTATGGCCAATAATGGATTCCTATCTTGTATTTTAGGGTACTAGGGCACCATCCACTCGGCACACTGAATGTGGACCAGTGTGCATTGCAAGTTTCCTGTTGCCAAGCAATGGGCAGAGGAGAAACTTATCACTTTATCAGAGTTTTTGGAGAAGCTCTACAAAACCACCAGTACAGCTAAAAACAAAGACTATAATGCTGTTCACCACAAAGCAAAGTTGCACAGTAGGATGTACGGTTTACCTCCATTTAGTAAACTAAACATTTCGCCCCTGTGCAAGTCTGTACTAGTGAGGGAGTAGGGATCGGTGGTTATTACTTGAGCATTCTGACCAGCAACAGTTCCAGATGAGTGTTTCTGTGGGTGTTTTGAAAGAATAAAGGCTACAAAATGAAAAGTTTTCTTTAAAATCATTTTTAATCATTTTTAATCATATTATCAATGCAAATATGAAGCAATAGAATTGCAATATAACTATTCTGTTCATATCATGAAGCCTTAGAAGAAGGGCTCGCCTTATGGTGTCTCCATGGCTGATGCCCCACACCCTGTCTTTGCCAGCCAAACTATGAGCTTTGCCACTTCTTCTAAATGCCAGGTGGCATCAAGCACGTGTGCCCTGGCGCCAATACAGCTGTCCTCCCCCCCTGCCACACAGAGGGTGGTATGATCCCTGTCAAAGTCAACCCCCCTTCTCAAAGCCCTCATTGGCACCGTTATTACTCAGGTGTAGCCAATCATCGAAGCTCATTTTCCCTCCACCCTCCCCTCCCCATCTGTTTCCTGTGTGTGCCCACCACTTGGGCGGCCCCAGGATTGAAGTTACCCACCAAAAGCGTTGGCCTGGGCCCCGTTCCTTCCAACATTTTTACCTGACCGGGTCCTCGCAAGAGCAAAAGCTGGCAGCCTGCACAAACACGATAGGAGCAGTGGGGAGACAGTTGGTCAGAAAATGAGACAGAGGGCCCCTGTTGGTATGACAAGATGATGTGATAACGATGATTATTAGAGGCATAAAGCTCTGACCTTAAAATAATTCGACTACGATTATGTAGGAAGTGATATAGCTCATCACAATATAACCATGGTACAAAGAATTAAACCACCAGTTAATGTAGACAGTAATGAAATACAGACGATAAAAACAATAAACTGAGTCCCTTTTGGGTAATATTTTGTGTTTGAAGACTTTTATTTTGGAATTTTCGAAGTAAAACACAAGGATAAATCACTAAACTGACCAAACGCTCAGGTACAGATTGTTACTCATGTTAACTGCATGCAAAAATGCATCAACGAATGATGTATGCACCTCATTTACCTCTTTATTGAAGGACCCTTGGTCATTTTTATAGAGAAATCAAAATATTTGATAGTATAGAAATTCAGTGAACAGTTATTCAGAGTGGACTGAGGGAAATGGTGCATTGTACCATAGATCACAATGTTTACAACCCAATGTTAGCCACTTTATTGACATTTGTCTTTAAAATTTGGGGACTATTTTACCTTACAATGGCCTATACATACCTCTCCACTCTCCACCAGGAGCGTATTTTTAGGCCAAAATCTTATCTTAAAGCTCGTCTTAAGCATTAGACATCATATTTATATCTATTTAGTGCAATAACTTTCTACAATGTGACTTTTAGATGCATTAAATGCTTCATACACCTGGTTCCTATCACCACCACTGAGAACAATTCAGACTCTGCAAGTTTCTCTTGCACAGAACATTTCACACCAAACCACTCTAATGATTTTCTTTGCATTTTAACGCTTTAATTACACAGGAAGATCATCTTTAACATAACGGCTGACGGATCTTATTTTAAGCATTTTTTTGTAGATCACTTAAAAGACTGTTCTCTTCTGCCTGGCTTTTTTTTTCCTCTGTGGTTTCTGTGGGAACGGTGGGATGAACAGTTGTGCTGGAGGTCTGGATGAAGTGTGAGAGGAGAGAGAAAGACAGCTGGACACAGTGCTGCCCAGATCAACTTACAAACGCCAGCCTGCACTCCTCTTTCTACTCCTCTCGCTCGCTTTTTCTTTCCCCCGTACTCTTTTGCCATTTCTCTTGGTCAGACACACTCGTATTACTAATTTTGTGGGGCATGTCCTCACGCTTTTCCCCAAGTCCGAGTAGGCATAGGTCCCCACAAAGACAGTAAAACAGCAGCTGCACACACACAGACATAATCTAACGCGCTGGATTATCGGTCAGTTGACTCGAGAGAATAGAGCCAAAGCCAAAGCTCAAACACATGCGGCTGACAATGAAACCGTAGCTGCCGTCTGGAGGTGAAAACTGCCCCAGGCAGTGAGTATACAAACACACACACACACACACACTCAGAGTTAGATAGAGACACATTTTAAAAGTGTGAGACCCCTGGGGGGGACACTCATTCAGGAAGAATAGTGTGCATCACTCATGGAAAATCCTCCAAGCTGCCAACGAGTGATTCATTCCCATTGTCTCAACCGAATGTGGGCAAAATGGCTAAAAAACATCATGGTACTTGAAGATATTTTGACCAAACGTGATACACATCACAATATTTAGTCTTTCTCATGATAGTGAACAAGTTGTAACAGACAAAACACGTATAAGTGCATCTTTTTTTTTTATCACATTTACAAACCAGAACTGACCCACAAAAGAACTAACCTGCTTGAGAAACAGCTGGAACGATTCTAATAACCGTGATTAGCGATTTAATGGTCTTTTAGGTCACTCTAAGCTGACTAATGTGGCTGATTAGCTAACTTGATTGCCAGTTAGCTTCCTTTATTGGCTGATATGACTTGATGCGCTGCCCTGTTCTGCATACAGATTCACACAAATGTCTACATTAACACCAAATCAGGTGTAGAATCAAGCAAAGCTTCAGTTTTTCTCGGCCGAGTGCGGAAACACTCATTCTGTGGCCGCTAGCATTAGTGCTAATAGCGTTAGCTTCTCGACTAGTTTGTGTCGAACACATCAACATAAACTTTTCAGAGTGTTCAGACAAAAAAAAAAAGCTTCGGACTTGGCGTGAAGGTCCCACTACGTTAAAAATCGCATCCATTTGTTTGATCCGAAAAAATTGGTGTACTTGGTGTAAATAGGCCTTTAGCATTTGCAAGCTACTATACATGCTTGTTCCAAATCAACTTACAAATGCCAGCCTGCGCTCCCTTTTCTACTACTTTCTTAATCCGTCTGTGGTCAATAAATTTGCCCACTTGCAGGACCTATAACTCAATTCTGCTTTAAGCCACACCCATTTTTAAAGAAGAAGGTACAGAAGATATTTTTTAAAAAACTGTTGTTTTGTTCAGGAATCAGTATCGAAGTACAGACATTAGTGTTGGTTGTAATATCGGGGGGAACAAGCCCTTATTGTAGTTTTTATCTTGATAACAATAGCATATCGTCATATTGCCCACCCCTCACCACTTATCCCCTCTCTCTCTCTCTCTGTGTGACAGATGGTCTTTGTGTACCCCTTCTCCCCCATCCTCTTTTCTTTTTCCTTCGTACCTGTCTGGACATGGAGTGCCCCCATCCCCTTCCTGTGGTCCTGCATAACACACACACACAATGAGGCCGCAGCCTGAGGGTCTGCATAACACTTGTTCGTCTCTCACTACCTGAAATGTGCACTCTTTCTTTAAATCACAAAGAAGAGCTGGCGAGTGGATTCGTTGTCTATACGCTTCACTCAACTGCACTGCTAGGGCCAAACAGCATTTTACAGGCTTTGAATACTCACTGATATTTCTCGTTCTCGAAATCGTCCCTAAAATTAATAATATTTCAATTGTTTTTTGTTGTCCATGTGGCAGAACAGGTGCCCTTCCATTTTAACCAGTGTTTCACTTCATCTGGGCTCCTTTAGTCACTCATATTAGGGCCATCGAAACACAAGCCTTTCTGGCCAGTCGGGATCACTTTGGGATCAATAAAGTTCTTTCTTTCTTTTCACATTTGCATCTATATTGAGACTACAGAGCAGCTCCTGCACTGTACTAACGATGTGTCAAGGAGACTCTTCCTTAGTACAGAAAGAGAATGAAGGATAAGGTAGTGAACGTTCAAACAAAGACATAGAAATAGGAAATATATGTTGACAGACTAGCTAATCGGTTTAGCTGATTCCTGTAAAATTCCTGTAGTGGTGTTTGGTTAGTGTAGTGGTTAACACCTTTGCCTTCTACGCTGTAGACTGGGGTACAATCCCCGACCAGGGCAAGCACCCTACACTATACCAATAAGGGTCCTTGGGCAAGACTCCTAACACCACCTTGGCCTCCCTGTGTAAAATGATCAAATTGTAAGTCGCTCTGGATAAGAGCGTCAGCAAAATGCCATAAATGTAAAATACGATTGGCTGTAAATCTAGTTTAGTATAAAACATTACATTTTGAAACATTCTGACAACTTGCCTCAAGAGTCCTCAATCCTGATTGAGATTTATGTTCACCTATAAAGTTATTTCCCTCGCAATGGAATCACACTTGGACCAATATGTTAGCAATGGAATATGAACATGGCTATGTATTCCATAGTATACATAGCTACATAGTATAAAGGTAATAAGGTGGTCTTTAAAAATGACAGTGTTTCAGAATTATGACAGGTCAAATTTCTTTTGCAAAAATCTAAAAATCCAGGAAAATTGACTGGAATTTCATTTCATTTAAAACCACCAGCCAACTGTGTTTGCACACTGTGGAATTAGACCTCCGCATTTAGCCCATCCGTGCAGCGAAAAACCCACATACATGCACACTAATGAACACGCACACTAGGGGGCAGTAAGCACACCTACCCGGAGTGGTGGGCAGCCCTATTCACGGCGCCCGGGGAGCAGTTGAAGGTTAGGTTCCTTGCTCAAGGGCACTTCCGTCATGGACTGTCAGCCAAGGGGATCGAATCGGTGACCTTCCCGTCACAGGGCTGGTTCCCTAACCTCCAGCCCACGACTGCTCCCAGTCATACTAAGCATGATAGCAGCTCAGCGGCGGCTAAGAGCTACACAATCACCAAACACCACAGAACAGGTTCAATATTAGCTTTCCAGGTCAATTTCCAGTCAGTTGTACTCTCTCAGATGTTAGTATTCGTCAGCTAAACTTGTTCCAGCAGAGCAGCAGTTAGTCGGAATCAAGCCTGTACTGTGGTGTGTGGCACTGTTTAAGTCTGTAGCCTGATTAGCTAAATTAGCATTAGCTTAGCAAGAATAATACAGACCCAAACACCACAGAACAGGTTTATTTTCACCTTTTCTTGACTTCATTTCCTCAGATTTGAATCTTTATCATCTAAACTTGTGTTTGTGCTTTAGTTAGTCAGAACCGAACGTTCTGTGGTGAGCTGCGCTGCTAACATGCTAGCTAAGCTAACGATAACCTAGTTAGTAGAACATTTAGCAGTTCTTGGATGGTTTGTACTTTAAAATCACCGTAACAGCATTAAGAGCAAGTATTTGAGAAATTCTTCAGAAACATTGAAAGCTGAAGGCTGTACATTTCTGCTGAGGTCAGTCCTGCGATGATCGATTCTCAGAGAGGCCAGAGGTTTACCCCACAGTGTAGCCCCCCTCAGAGGGAGGTCTGCCTTTATGTCTGTATTTTCCCTCAGACGGTGTCCTTGCTCTGAAGCAGGCAGAGGAGAACAGGAGTACGTGACCTGCGCTGCTTTTGTGTGATGCCTGTTCTTTATCCGTGTCTGTTGAGCATGTTTTCATATTTTCATATCCCTGCAGGTCTTTATCAGACTCCTCTGCTCCCTTCAGAGCCACCTTAATTCTGCCTGCTGTCTTTTTTTCTCCTCTTTCTTTCTTGTTGTCCTCCTCCCTCCCTCGCTCTTACTGTTTTGAAGCTGCTCCAGGTCAGAACAGTGGCGGTTAAGAGACGGAGGGGGGATACAGTAGCTTTCCTCTCCTCTGTCGCTCTTATCTTTCTCTTTCATCCTCTTCTCTTACACGCCTCTGACTCCTCTCTCTTTCTCTCTCACTCTTTCTCTCATTCTCTCCTTCTTGTTTTCTTTCCTTCTTTTTTCTCTCATTCTCTCCTTCGTTTTCTTTCTTTCCTTTTTTCTTTCTCTCATCCTCTTGTTTTCTTTTCTTCCTTCTTTCTTTCTTATCCCTCTCTCCCCACACCTTTTCTTTTTTCCCCTTTCTGTCCACTGTCTCTCTTTCTTTCTCTTTCTTTTCTGTTCCTCTCTCCCTCCACCCTTCTTTTTTCTCTTTCCCCATCTTCCATTTTTCTATTCCATCCCTCTCCTTCCACGTCTTGCTTTGTTTTCTTTCTTTCTTTTTTTACTTTTTCTTTTGTTTCTTTCACGTCCATCTCTTTATTTGTTATTGCTTAATTCTTTCATTCTTTTTCTCTTTTCCTCTTTTCCCTTTCTCTCCTCAACCTTTCTTTCCTGCTTTCTTTGTTCTTTCTTTCTTTGTCTCCCTTTCTGTTCCATCTCTTTGCTTTTCATCCATTCTTTTTATCCACTCTCCCCATCCACCTCTTTTATTTTTTCTTTCTTCCCTTTTCTTACATTTCACTCTCTCTCTCTCTCTCTCTCTCTCTCTCTCTCTCTCTCTCTCTCTCTCTCCCCTTCTTATCTTCTCAAGGTTCTGTCCAGTCTGTCAGAACAGTTGAGGAGGGGCAGTTGGTGCCAGTTTCATATCATTTCATTCTCTCTCTCTCTCTCGCTCTCTCTCGCTCTCTCTCCCCCTCTCTCTCTCTCTCTCTCTCTCTCTCCTCACATTTTGAGGAAATAGAAGAGAAACAGGCCTTTAATTAACATACATGCTCATTATCGTTGAAGGTCTGACTGTAGTTGAGTATTGACAGTGTTGCTACATTACAGCAACCCCCCCCTCCAAGTGCGTGTATTTCCACCCGTTTAGCAATCCCGTTTCAATTTCAGTGAGAAAATATTTCATATTCATATTAATAAGCATGTGGCACATTAATTCTTTTCCCATGTGCTTTTCTTCACAACCTAAACCTTCACTTTAAAAGAAGCCTTTGTTTATCTGAATTCCATTGTCTTATTTCTGACTTCCACTAGCGCCTGTCTGTGATTTCCTTTGTCATCCCTTTGCTAGTTCAATGCTTTATTCCAATACCTGATTAAGTAAACACATGCTGTCAGTACGGATGTATTCAGATAACCTCTCCCAACCATGGTGCATCCCCTCCAAGGTTTGTTTGAGGCCACTGGGAAACACTGCACAGTAAAGTTTAACAGTGAAGTTCGAGAACAAAAACAACAGCAAAAATAACAGCCTTATCGGTAACAATAATCAGCAAACAAACAAGATCTATTTCACTGTTATACATGGCAGGCTGATAGCGATCTTTCTGTTTCTCTTTCTCTGTCGCTGTCTGCTCTCCTTTTTCTACGTTTGCTGTTTTTCTTGTTGACACAGCTTCATAGCTTGATCACTTTCTTGATGAATATGAAGAAGCTTTTTTTCTGTCTCTCTCTGTTTCTGCTGTTTGGCGGCTGAAGTGATGCGGGCTGCTTCGTCACGTCTCCCTCGTTTATTCTTAGCCATTGTCTCACTCCCCTCCTTTGATCACTTGACACCAGTAAAAATGTACTTTGTTCCCTCCTTCCGGTGTTGCTGGACGATCTCTTTGTTTTCTTATCATTTAAAGGTTTGTCATTGCTTTCCTCATTTCTGAGACATTCTTAGCTCTGCACCTGCTGGTGTTGCCACGTGTCTGGTAACCACCTGTCTGACGGCCTTCATATCTGGGTCTTCATCTGTTTTTCTTACTAAAGCATTTGCGTACGTCCAGCATCGGTCGGCGTGTTTGAATGGTGGCGTCTGAAGTGATGAACTGTCGCCCTGTTGTCTTGTTAACACTGGATGCTCCTCCTGACCTTGACCGTGTGGTGAAGGTTGGGGTTGCTGCTGGTTACAAAACTGACCTTGGTGCTAGACTGTCTACAGCGTGATCGTCCTGGGAGAAGCAGATTTGATTAAACGTCCCTTTGGTTTACTTATTATGGGTATCGAATGCCAAACAGGCTGGTTAAGGGGCTCATGTACTCTATTTTCCCCTCTGGAGTCCGTTTATAACATTTGTGTAGGTTTATGTCTGTCATAATTGATTTTCACATGATCTTATTCCCCACCTTTCTTTATTAGAATTAAGCTGTTTTTGTTGCTGTGCCTTAGAGGTGGGCGATATCGCGATACTGCTGCCAGAAAGACTTAGGAGGTCTTAGATCTTAGAAAGACTTAGGAGGCAGGAGTGAAGGAGGACAAATTTTTTATACTCTTAGTGGAATTTTCCAAGTTGAAAAGTAGAAAATAGGAGTGTTTGGCGTAGGCCCCGTCCTCGGTCCAGGTCTTGGAACGTCGAGCCTACCCCTCAGACAACCAGACAGGGACCCAACTGGTGGTGGTGGGGAGGAAGAAGGGGGACGTCAAAATGTAGGCACCTGAAAGCAGCAGAATAGGTATGCAAGCCATGTTATAAACACATAGTGTTAGAGTCTTCCTGGCAGAACTTTTGCTAAAGCTTCCATTTCCAGAAATGTCACAGTATTCATTTTTCAGGCATCTAAATAGTTGGAACTGACAACTATAGAACCAGTCATGCTACATTTTGAAAGTTAATGCCAAAAGACTGTATAATGGTTATGCTGTTGCACTAAATTACACTAAATCTAGTTAAACAAGACTAATTTTGCTCTTGTTATAATGAAACAGGCCAGTCATTGTTCTACTGACAGTGTACGTGATATGTTCAGCAAAGCATATACTGGGTTTGATTCCCCGCCCGGGTAGCCAGGTTCCTTTCTGTGTGTAGTCTGCACGTTCTCCCTATGTCTCCGTGGGTTTCCTCCAGGTGCTCCAGTTTCTGCAACAGTCCAAAGACATGCAGTCAGGCCAGTTGGTGATACTAAATTGCCCCTAGGTGTGAATGTACATTAACATGTCTGCCAGTCCAGGGTGTTTCCTGCCTTCCGCCCAATGAGTGCTGAGATCGGCTCCAGCAACCCACCCCAAGCCCCAACCCTGTGACCCAGTAGGATAAGCATCTTAGATAACGTGCATGTGTGTGATTCTGCTATTGACTGTCTGCAGTAACAACACTTCTTATACCTCATAACTTGAATGGGCAGCTAACCTGTTGTACACTGAACGTTTAGTTATATGCAAATGACTTCATGGGTGTGAACCTTCTAAAGCTTTCGTGATAAATTTGCTTCCTGATGACCAGAAATCATTTTGCGCAAATCTTCCACTCTGCAGAAACGACACTCCACATCACTTCAGCTGCGGGCCTAATGGGCAGTTAGTTGCAAACGTGTTCATGGTAGTGACATCACAACCATAGTGAATTCAAAATGCAGTTTTTTGCAGTTTAATCTTCAGATATGAACTGTGTGAACTGGTAATGTGAACGATTCATGGAAAATTCGGTGGGCCCTTTAAGTTTCGTGGTGTGAGTCCTGCAAGCCTGAGGGCCGAAAACATGCCTTCAGGTCACACATGCACATGAAGACGTGTCAGCGGTGGTTGAAAGAATGCTCGTAGGCTGCATGCTGAGAGAGTGAGAGAGAGAGAGAGAGAGAGAGAGAGAGAGAGAGAGAGAGAGAGAGAGAGAGACAGACTGTATATGTGTATGTAAAGCAGGTAAAAGAGCAGGGAATGTAGTAATGACAGTGTGCTAGTGCCATCTGAGGGATAATTAAAGGGTTCGGTGTTTGACTGACGGAGAGAAACTAGATTTGTGTAATCTTCATAAGTTAACTCCGGTCTCATGGACTGGGTGTCCATATCCCACGCTGAGTGACGGATTTCGAACAGCTGTGTGTGTATGTGGGTGCAAAGGTGACATGGATTCTATACATGAGCTGGCCAACACCAACCTCCTGCTTTTCTTCTGTGTAATTTGATCATATATTCAGTGACACTCGGTACATGACCTAGAAATTCCTACTCCCTCTGCACAAGCGGTGGAATGCTAAGCGTAAAAATTGTAGCAATAAAGCAATAGTCTGGTCAAATGAATGGAATTTGCCTCCGAAGTGGTCAGCCAAGATATGATTGGTGCCCAAATTTAGCTTTTTTTTTTTAAGTTTTGCACTGGAGCTGCAAGGCTGCTATTGCTAACAAACAGTAGAAGTCAATAGTCACCCAAACCTTCAGTCTGTAAATACAACCTCAAAGCATCTGTCCATCGACTCAAACCACATCCGGGTCTTTATTAAGGTTGTGCAGATTTATCTTCACTGTACATGACATAAAGTAAACCACAACAAGTCTGTGCAACATTAATAAAGAGCTGGATACAGTTTGAGCGGCTTGAGGTTTTATTCACAGATAAAAGATTTGGGTGACTATTGACTTCAGGTGTTGGTTAGCAAAAATAGCCTTGTAGCTCAAACTCTAAACTTATGTTTGAACTATTCCTTTAAAATATTTTTATGCTATATATCAGTTCATTACTAGCTCAGCGTTTATTTCTGCTTATCCCACATTTTCCATATAATATTAAAGACATCAAAGCTACAAATGTGGAGACATTTACTGACCAAAAATATGAATATTTTCTATTTCATATTCTTCAAAGTAGAAGGTGGTTTACACGAACGTAAACCAGGACAAGTTGATAAAGAGCTGGATACAGTTTGAGCAGCTTGAGGTTTTATTCACAGATGAACGATTTGGGTGACTATTGACTTGTAGTGTTTGTTAGCAAAATTAGCCTTGTAGCTCAAGCTCTAAACTCATGTCTTAAGTTTAAACTGTTCCTTTAATAAAAGGTTTTTGACATGCTATTTAGTTCATTAGTAGCCCAACGTTTATTTCTGCCCGCCCCCCCCTTTCCCATATAATATTGAAGACATCAAAACTATAAAATATGGAGATATTTAGTGCAAAAAATATTAATATTTTATATTTCGTATTCTTCAAAGTAGCCCCTTTGCCTTGATGCAGTTTTGAACACTCTTGGCTCACTCCCAAGCAGCTTCATGTGCAGCCACCTGGGATGATCCTCCACCAGTTGAAGATGTTCATAGTG
Source organism: Pygocentrus nattereri (assembly GCF_015220715.1). Lineage (NCBI taxonomy): Eukaryota > Metazoa > Chordata > Actinopteri > Characiformes > Serrasalmidae > Pygocentrus > Pygocentrus nattereri. Next base: position 43,274,999 of record NC_051213.1, on the reverse strand, counting down.
GAGATTTTCAAAAAGTTTTCCATTTCAATGTTCTGCTCGGCTTCTGTTTGACACAAAATCCACCTTGAAGAAGAAACGTTTATATGAAAATGTCTTTAAGCTTATAAAGAACATACATTCAACCCATCCAGCCAGGTGTGGACGTCTATGTAATGGCAGTAGATTTGGAGCAGACTGAAGTGGAAACATCTAAAGTCTAGAGCGAGTGCCAGCTATGATATCATGATGGCAAAGAACGTGTGTGAAAGAACATCAGCTGGCCTGCTGCCTTGTGCCTCCTGTGCTCACATTCCTTTGTCTTTGAGGCTGTTTTTTTGGACCAGCTCTTCCAGGTAATCACCACTGCCACCACCCCCTCTGCTCCCCCCACCATCATTCATCTCCCCAGAGCACCTCTTGCCCCCCAACTGTATGCAGGTTCAGACATGCTGCTGCTGTGTCTCAGTGCATTCCAGACAAAGCAGTCGACTACTGAGCTCACAGAGCCAAAACATCTCTGTTCTCTTCACCTGTCTGTAGGTCTTCTCTTCTCTTCTCCTTTACTCTGGTCTCATTATTCTCTTCTCTTCTCCTTTACTCTGGTCTCATTATTCTCTTCTCTTCTCCTTTACTCTGGTCTCATTATCCTCTTCTCTTCTCCTTTACTCTGGTCTCATTATTCTCTTCTCTTCTCCTTTACTCTGGTCTCATTATTCTCTTCTCTTCTCCTTTACTCTGGTCTCATTATCCTCTTCTCTTCTCCTTTACTCTGGTCTCATTATTCTCTTCTCTTCTCCTTTACTCTGGTCTCATTATTTTCTTCTCTTCTCCTTTACTCTGGTCTCATTATTCTCTTCTCTTCTCCTTTACTCTGGTCTCATTATTCTCTTCTCTTCTCCTTTACTCTGGTCTCATTATCCTCTTCTCTTCTCCTTTACTCTGGTCTCATTATTCTCTTCTCTTCTCCTTTACTCTGGTCTCTTTATCCTCTTCTCTTCTCCTTTACTCTGGTCTCTTTATTCTCTTCTCTTCTCCTTTACTCTGGTCTCATTATTCTCTTCTCTTTTCCTTTACTCTGGTCTCATTATCCTCTTCTCCTTTACCCTGGTCTCATTATTCTCTTCTCTTCTCCTTTACTCTGGTCTCATTATCCTCTTCTCTTCTCCTTTACTCTGGTCTCATTATTTTCTTCTCTTCTCCTTTACTCTGGTCTCATTATTCTCTTCTCCTTTACTCTGGTCTCATTATCCTCTTCTCTTCTCCTTTACTCTGGTCTCATTATTCTCTTCTCATCTCCTCCTTTAATCTGGTCTCATTATTCTCTTCTCTTCTCCTTTACTCTGGTCTCATTATTCTCTTCTCTTTTCCTTTACTCTGGTCTCATTATTCTCTTCTCTTCTCCTTTACTCTGGTCTCATTATCCTCTTCTCTTCTCCTTTACTCTGGTCTCATTATTCTCTTCTCTTCTCCTTTACTCTGGTCTCTTTATCCTCTTCTCTTCTCCTTTACTCTGGTCTCTTTATCCTCTTCTCTTCTCCTTTACTCTGGTCTCATTATCCTCTTCTCTTCTCCTTTACTCTGGTCTCATTATTTTCTTCTCTTCTCCTTTACTCTGGTCTCATTATTCTCTTCTCCTTTACTCTGGTCTCATTATCCTCTTCTCTTCTCCTTTACTCTGGTCTCATTATCCTCTTCTCTTCTCTATAGTTCTTTTCCTATTCGCTTGTCTTTTTAATTCTTCATTCCTCTTTTCTTTTATCTTCTCTGTTTAGTCCCTTTTTCTTCTCTTTAGTTTCCTTCTCCTCTTTTCTCTTTGCTTTCCTTCAGTTCTTTTCTCTTCTCTTCTCTTCAGCACTTTTTATTTCTTCTTTCCTTCTTCTCTTTTATCTTAACTTCTCTTTTTTAGCCTTCTTTAGTTACCTTCTCTTCAGTTCTCTTCTTTTCTTCTTTCTTTTCTTCTCTTCAGTTCTCTTCTTTTTTCTTCTCTTCATTTCTCTTATTTTCTTCTTTCTTCTCTCCAGTTCCCTTCTTTTCTTCTCTTCTGTTCTCTTCTTTTCTTCTCTTCAGTTCTTTTCTTTCAACTTCTTTTTTAGTCCTATTTAGTTCTCTTCTCTTTAGTTCTCGCTTTATTCTCTTCTTACCTCATATTTCGTTGTTCTTTTTCCTCGGTTCTATCTCTTTTTTTGCTTCTTGTCTTTTCTTTGTTTATTTTCTTTAATCTTAACTTCTTTTTTTTAGACCTTTTCTCTTCTCTTTCATTATCTTCTCTCCACTTCTTCTATCATCTTTTTTTGTAATTCTCTTCCGTTCTTTACCTTTCTCATTGCTCTCCTCTCTTCCTTTCAGTTCTTTTCTCTTTAGTTCTTGTATCCTGTTTTCTCTTTCGTCCACCTCTCTTTTCCTTTCTTCTCATCTCTTCTTTTTTTAGACATCTTCAGATCTTTTCTCTCTAACTTTATAACTGCAGTTTTTACTGATTTTATTTGAAAGATCTTGTGGAAAAGAGGATTATTCAAGTGTTTGAATGTAAAAACTGAGTTAGCTTTATTTGAGCACAAAGTGAAACAGACTAAAAGCTGCACAAGACGCCCCAAATCAACCCCAACCCCACCCCACCACCACCACCGCACGCCACTGCCTTTGAAGTCTTCATTCTGAATGCACCCCTGTGGCCTACAGCACTCTTCAATATGAGGCCATAGGGAGACACATCAATTCGGACCTGTCTCTGTTCTGACCCCACCTGAGACCACTCTACCTTCCCTCCTCCTTCTCCTCCTCATTTCTCTCTCCCACCCTCATCTATCCCTGTCTCCTTCCTCCCCATCCAGCACTAACAATTACCCTCCGCCTGTCAGAGGATTGACATCACACTTCGTCCACCCACCCCTTCAGATTTAGGGTCATTCCCCACTGAAATGGAGCAGTGTGGTTGGGAGTGGGGGTGTTTACAACGCTCTGCATGCCTGATCATTAATATGTAGATTGTATTTATGCCAGCCGTGTCTTGCAGGAGAGCTGGAGTGATAGCACCTCACAACGTCAGATTCGCAGGGATTCACACAAGGTTTGAAACACCAAAGATTAGTGTTCTTAAGAAATCCAGTGATATCTATCATGATTCTTAAGGATTCTTTGCTTTCCTGTTGGGCAGATATGCAGCACAGTATGTGACATGTTGAACAGCAACCGATGGATTCAGTTTTTAATAGCAATTTTTAATGTGACGCTACTATCACATTTTGTGTGTCAAAGTATCGCGATACGCATCATAAATAAATTCTTTAAATATCATGATATACTAGTTTTTAATCGCCCACCCCTAGTTTTGACCTAATGGTGGAGTGGTGCAAGCATAGCTGCCTCCTCATGAATATGTAAATATTGCTGACCCTGTTATGATGGAAAGGGCACGTGTGTATGTGTGTTGACAGAGCAGCACAGGGCAGGTGGGTCGTAATGGCGGCCATTAGGCTGGAATGTTCCGCATTAGCAACAGGCGCTGGACCACCGTTTTGAATTGCTTGTATTGAGGAATAAAGAGCCATTCTTGATGGCCAAAAAGTTGAGTTTTTTTTTTTCTGATTTAAAACAGTAGCTTGCATCATTTTCACCTTTGGCTGGTGTTACACTATGCTGTTTCCCCCCTAATTTTAGCCCAGGTTCTCTATTTAGCCAAATCTGTGCTGGTTAACTGTAATCTGCAGATTTTGGGGCCGTCAAGATTGACAATTGGGAGAGAAAATCAAGCAGTACACAAAGATTTTTTCCTCCTGTTTCAGTTTTAGGCCAGTTGAAGCACAGTTGTATGCCAAAGTTTGGATGTCCCTGATCTTTGTTGGTATTTCTAAAATAAAAGTCAACATGTGGTCTTTTCAAAAGTCATATTGTGCAAACAATGGCATATTTAAGGCCATATTTAAGGCCATATTTAAGGCGCTGTGCTGGTACATTTTTGGTGCATCAAGGTACAAATGCTGTAACTGTTCCCTCAAAGGTGCAGCAGGAGTTTTAAGGTCCTATTGTGTACCTTAAATTAGTTCTTCCAGGTGAAAAGTATGTATTTGTACTTTCTCATAACCAAATGTTTTGAAACAGAACTACAAAATAAAAAGCCTGCAGAGACGGGGTGTGTGGAGTCCATACAACATAGAAAATATCATTTCACTGGATTATGGGACGATTATGTTCCCTGACTGAAGGAGAATGAAACAATATCATTTTAATGGGGACAATCATTTTCATACATCTGTATATAAAATATGTTTGATATGCTGATAGTGTCTGAGCTCATTCAGCATTAACCAACATTTCAAACAGCCCTCCCTCAAAAATCTAACCCACAATGCTTGTAGTTTTTCTAGAGCTGCTCCTCAAAATACATCATCAGAAGGTGTGTGGGTTGGCGGGGGATTCTACTCTTTGAACCTTACTCTAGACTATTGCGACATCACTATATGAGGGCGGTAAGCATGCTTACAACAGATGTAGAGATGCTTAACCTTGTCATTAGAGCCCAAGAGTCCCTTTAAGCCATTTTAAGCCTTCCTTTTGTGTTTTTTTACTGTTTTGGAAAAGCATAGCTGGAACTAGAACAGGTCCAAACTCATACATGTACTTCCCCATCCCCCTCATATGTCTCTGGCTCCTGGACTATCTACAGCCATCCATTATCATCCTGTCTATCTTCCACTGTCATCACACCTGTCACACACGTGTCAGTAATGTGTGTGGAATCCAGTGGCATGCACACACGGGCGAGCGCGAATGGGATTCTGTTTGTTTGGACCATCTGAACTTACTCATGGATCAAGGCCTTTTGTAGAGTGACCCTGCTGGTATTCAGAGTCAGCGGGAGCATGAGGCATCGGAGAGACGGCGTGTTTGTGGTCGATACGCCAGCGTTATCTCTGCGACTGTGTCTGCACAACACTGGAACACTTTCCGACAGACATTCACTCAGTCCACAAACAGATAAACTGAGCCACACATACGTGCCCGATTCGTGGCCACGCGACCTTAATGTGACGCTCAGGTCGGATTTGAAAAGATCAGATTTGTGTGTCCACACAGCCCTGAAAACATCAGATGCGAGTCACATTATGGCCAAAAATCTGATTCGTGCCACTTCAGCTTGGAAGTATGAACGTAGCCCATAGCATTTTCCCACCAAATAGTGAAGCACAGCACAGTTATATTTACATAGTTATACTTCTAGGAAGTTAACAGAACAATAATGTCTGGTTTTATATCTTGTTAACTTTTATTAAACATTCAAAATTGAGTTCAAATAGAGCTCAAAATTGTGAGGCAACCAGGTCACATACCTTTTAAAGTTAAAACGTGGGATTTTCTCACAGTGTACAACAAACCATACTGTAAGTTTTTCCTGTAACTGGACCAGAAATTCCAATCCAAACTCAAATACAGCCCAACAGCTTGCTCTCACCCCCAACTTAAGCCCTATCAAATTTCGGCCAGACGTCACCATGTTTGGAATCCAAAGGGGATCCGAGTTTAAGAAGTTTCTGCCCAAAACTGACCCAAACCAGCCCACTCTTGCCCAAAGAGCAGAATGCAACCTGATGTTTCCAGTAACAGCACCAGCTCAGGCAGTCAGTCTACCGTACTACAACCATATTGATGCTGATGGACAAAAACATCCTATCTCTGAATAATAACTTTTTAGAAGAAGGACAAAACATTTTTAAATTTCCATCAAAGTTTTATATCAAAAGATTTTATCCCCATTCATTTTCAATGCATCCTTCCATGTCATTTTCCCACAATTTTCAAACTTTGTCAAAATTGAAAAATGCAACAGTGATGCAGTTGTAGTATAAAAGACTGTATGATTATAGAGTGGAGTAACCTTTGAGAATTAAGATATGAACATAGGTAGGACTGGAGAAGGTCACCCCCCCCCCACCCCTGATAAACAACAGAGCAGGAACTGAGACCTAGGGTTGAGGAAGAGGCTGAAGATGTGGTGGTATGGGGGGATTTCCCAAAACAACATTTCTTAGTAAGCTTAACTTAAACCCAGAGATGATGTGGAAATGTTTCTTAGCAACAAGCTTGGGGGGTTTTTTTCGCCTAATTTATCATGCTATCCAAGAAATACCCCCGTGGTTTGCGCTAGTATATACACATCAGTTTATCACTGTAGGCCAATAAAAATGCTATGTCCACTTAAACTTTCTGAAAACAAACAAAATGTACAAACATTCAAAATGTGATGCTAGATAAAGCTAAGAGATTGTGGGCTATTAAAGTCAATATTGAGGAATAATGAATAATAAAAGCCCTCATGCTTGCCAGAGGTGTATGAAGTTGAAGCTGTAAAGAAATATCATGCGGACCACTGGCATAATTAAAGTCAGTGTGGTTCTTTTCACTGAAGCTCGCCTGGCTTAAATTTAATTTCCTGCTACGGTGGACGCATCTCTGCTTTCCTGCTCCCTCCGTCCCAGTGGGTTAGGTTTTGTAGCTCTTTATCAACAAGTCGGCTCGCATTACACGAGACTATGGAAGTTCCAACACTGAAGGTGGGTGAAAAAGACAGAAAAAGGAAAAGAAGTTGGGATACGGGAACAAAAAAAGAGTCGGTGAAGACACAGTGAAGGAGTGTAATGATTAAAGAGAAAGCGCCGGTCGTGAGCTGGCTTTAGATGGATTAGCTCCCTATGAGCCGTATCGATCTTCTGCGTCTTCTGCTCAAACTTGTTTACATGCTGTCTGACTCCAGCCTCCCAGCGCTCGCAGAGCTGCCGTGACTCTTTACCCCCCACTTACCAAAGTTCATTCAAGCATTATAAGTTAATCCGCCGTAATAGGGGAAAAAAATGAAGGGGTTGGGGGGTTTAGGGGGGGCGCAGAGGGAGAGGGAGGATAATGGAGGGATTTTCGCAGAGACAGAGTGGTTCCAAACAGGAAGCTTAGCACTGTGTTTTGGTTTGAATTAGGCCGATAACCTGCGCAGACGCTCCTGATGCGGGGTGCTAAAGCCATTGTTTTGGCATTTCGGCCTGAATCCGTCTGCAGAGATGGGTAGATAAACATACAGATGGAGAGATAGATAGATAGAGAGGTACAGAAAAAACGGAGAGAAAGAGCCTTACATATGTTCAAATGTAGCCATAGTGAAAATGAAAAAGACTTGGAATTAGCGGCAAAAAAATCAAATTCAGATTTTACTTTAGCGCAAATGAAGAGTCGAGACATGTTTGGTGTCTGAAGTTTGGAGCTACGAGGCTAACGTTGCTAACAAGCAGGGGTGAAAGTTGGCCGGAATGTGTTGCAGACCCGCTCCGGGAGCAAAAGGAAACAGCGTATAATTGTTTTACGCTGTTCTAAAGTGTGGCCTTCAGCAGACACTTTGCCTCAAGTTCAGTCCACAGCTGCTTAAGCCAATGGAAAGTCTGTCAGTCACAGTAACGATTATTAGAACAGTGTGTTTGGAACGTGAAGGCGGCCAAGAAACTCCACTCCCATGTGGATCGCTAATTTTGGTGGCATTCGTTGGGAAATGCAGTCTGCTCTACCATAACTCTAGTAATTAAAATTGAGAAGGCTTCCTCTGAGCCTCGTGAAGCACCACCTCCTTTTCAACCCTTACTGGACCACTCAGCATGCTTAGAGAAGCAAACTAAGTGCCATTTCGGTTACGCTAGCTAACAGATGCCCACGTTGGCTAGCATTGCAAGTGATGGGGGAAGAGGGAGGCTCAATGTACCCATTCAAAGGGCACACAGCCAGCTCTCGGATGGCTGTGGCATCGCTGGACCTTTCGAAAAGTTTAGAAAGTGGTGGTCTGTGTTTTAGTCAATGTTTACGGATAACACAATGATAATACAATGTCTTAAACAACATTAGCAAGTTGAGATTACTCAAGAACTCGACACGATTCAACACAAGTTTGTGAAGATACAGTTAGTGCAATGCTAATGGACATGTCTATTACTCCGTTAGGCCTTGAAGCTCCAGTGCAAAACTAAGACACCAAACATGGCTGCAGTTCCATTTAGGGGGAACAGAGGAATGGTGGTAGAACAAGAACAGAGAAAAACAAAGGAAGAATGAATAAGAAAGGCGGATAAAAAAGAAAGAGAGAAGGGGGTAAAAGGAGAAGAAAAGGCGGGGGATGGAGGGAGGTGGCAGGTGCTGGACTAATGGCAATGGCAGCATGGTGGAAAGCACACAGTGACTTTAACAGCAGGGCTACAGACGGCTGTGCTTTGGGCCCCCTTCTCCCCCTCTTTCTTTTCCCCCTTTCCCCCTCTTATCGCCCTCCTTCATCCTCCCCCACTCCCCCACCTCTCTCGACCTTAAATTCTCTCTCCATTTTGCTCATCACCCTCCGGAACAGCTTTACCCGATCTTGTCCGAGATTTACACACACCAGTGCGTCCGCCCTATCTCTGCTATACATGCACTGAAACACACTCGTACACACACGGCCGCTGCAGTCACAGTGGCCTCCTGAGACCCCCGCACTCTTTTAATTGGCTCTCGATATTAAGTTTCAGCGAGAGGCAGTTCCACTGTAACCGAAGCCAATCTGCTTCACCCTTATTAGATCGGCACATGACAGAACAGTAAAAAAAAATAAAAACACAGCCTCAAGCTGGGCAAATCTCTGACCTGAACATGATTTGATTCAGTTATGATTCTTTGGGAAAGCATCATTTCAAATTTCAGCAGTTTTGTTTGATTATTTTGATTCCGGTTCAAAATCAGTTTTAAAAATGCATTAATGACCAGATATTGAGGAATTAGGTATATGATAATCCAGTTATGGAAGGGACAAGCATAAAGAACACCTAACCCCCACCTGCAAAAGCTGGTAGACCACGAAAATTGACATTTAAACTTGAATCTGCTGAACTATATTAAAAGTCCATGTTATGTTTTACCCCCCGCATTGGCTTGTGCTCCGCTCTTCCCTGTATCACAGTGCACTGATGCATATGTATAACTTAGCTTCACGTTCTAGCAGCAGATGACTGTCCATATAAACAGCATGGAGAACGTGGATGGTGGCTGACTTAGAAATCAGCAGTGTGCTCTAGTTGAAGCCTTAGTGGACGCTGGCTGACAGGACAGAAAGCCCTGGGCTATACTGTAATACATGAGTGACTTGGCGGCCACAGGGATTTGAGTTTCTCTACATCTCTCTCTCTCTGTCTCTCTCTCTCTCTCTCTCCCCCTCCCTCCATCTCTCTCGCCTGCCAAGCCTCCACCTCATTAGTGGAATAGGGATTCCTGCCTAAACAAAACTGGCTCACTGCCAGCCAGAGGTGAGAGAACAAGAAAGAAAAGAGACAGTTATAATAAAAAGGGAATTTTGTTTCAGCACAAATTCCAGCTCTATTGAATATACAGACCTTCAGCTTTACCACAATTGTGGATTTTATTTGTATTTGCAAATAGAATCATTTTTCCATTCATGAATACATTACCCTCTGCTGAAATAGCATGGCAGTCATGGTCATCACTATGAAATAACTTTACTAAACGCTATGTATTCCCAGTAAGCACAAAGCAGGAATTACACCACAGAGCGGTTATTTTTGGTGTTTTGCTGGGCTCGGCAGGTGAAGGCTCCATCCTCTCTGTATGCGATTTAGAGATCATTATACTATATTTAGACTATTCAGTAATTTGCGGGATTGCGTTTCATGCGTGCCTCCGCTCCCGCCTGCAGTGCGCTGATTTCCCGCCCGCTTCCGTGTGCAACACTGTGATCCACCGGTGCGCAGACCTCTAGGTCGGACTAAACCATAGTATCCAATAGATTACAGATAATTAACACATTGGTGTGGCCAGTACTGATAGCAAGTAAATATACCTTTTTTTTTTGCATTTTAAAACTTTAGGTTCACACTAAAAGCCAAATATGAGGTACATAATGCTAAGATGTTAAGTACTGTAAGTATAGAAGTGTGTATGATGTGCCTGCCTTGCAACTCCTGTGTGTTATCCACTATGCTGTCCATTTCAGTGAGTGATTTGTTTAGTATATCAGGATGAAATGATTGCAAAAGTAAAAATAAAATAATTGCAGTAATAAAACTCATACATGTGGATAAATAATATGATCAAAATCAAGACAGGAGGCATGGATTTTGCGCTGTAATTTCTACAAATCTAGTTGTTTGTGTCCCATATGATCATATGATCATTAACTATTTGTGTGTAAAGTTGAAGAATTTGCACGTATAATGTAATCCACCAAAATTGCAGACATTTTTATCCAGGCAGACTATTTACCAGATTTATCTGCTGCGTTTGGTGAAAAACAGTATGTAATACAGCCTGTAATTTTCTCAGACAGGATGAGGGCCAATCTGGATGGAGACAAAATCACCATGTAGCATCTGTAAAAAGGGAAATTACCCCAGAACGCCATGGGAATTTAATCCTGTCCAAATAGAGCTTTTGAAAAGAATGACAGCAGCATGTTCACAAGCCAAAATGTTTTCAGGCTGTAATTCCGGTACTGAGCCGAAGATAATTTTCTCTTATAACCCTTTTTAAATTTTTCTCTGTAATAATTGGATTACGATTGTTTTTAGCCACGATTGAGTGCACGGCCTCAGATTTCATCACAGTTTGATTCGATTTTGTCTGAGATTCATTAGTGGCTGCTATGTCAAACACACAGAGAGCATTCAAGAGAATGAGGAGTAGATCTGATTGGCAAAGAGTAAGAACGATGTTCTAAACAATGTGGCTCCTGGTGCTGGTCCTGAAGCCCCCCTGATTTATACAAAAAAACCTGGCTCAGTTCATCATCTCACCAAACTATTCCTGATCTGAAGTGGGAGTGACAGTGTTAGAAGCAGGGTAAACACTAAATTATGCAGAACCTTTGCTCTTAAACAAAGTGATTGTTGAAATGATGCCATGCAAACAATGACTGAAATCAGCTGAAATCTCTGTTGGTCTTTTAGAAGGAAATAAGAAGTGCTGTTGTGTTGTAGCCTATATTTCTTGTACTTTTTACACATTAGGGCTTGGTCGATATGCCACTTGGCTGATAGCAATGACTTGTGGGACATGAACTTGTTTTTTAGGTTGAACTAACAATCATGCTACAATAGGGCAAAACTGCCACTTAGGAATCCAACGTGAGCCATCAGTATTTTGCACCGATCAAAAAACAGTGTCATGGGTAGTTGGCATAATTGAAATCACTACAAATTCCTCACCTCCTCCCCTTCGGCAGGCACTACAGAACCCTGTATTGTAATTTAGCTGAATGGCTGAGTTAGGGATGTTTGTCATGTTCCAAATTATTACTACTACTGTACTGTTATTAGTAGTAGTTATTACTATTACTGTACTGGGTTGTGTGACTGCTACTGGCTGCTAAAAGTATCTATCTATCTATCTATCTATCTATCTATCTATCTATCTATCTATCTATATGAAAATGCAGCAGATCCTCAGTCAGTCTAGTCAGAGAGGAAGTCAGCTTTGATTTTTAAAAAGCAGCAGACATAAGATCATCATTTTGTACCACCTGAGGAGCCACACAACTCGGTCAGCTGCATTAGACAACTTTGTGGTCTTGTACCAGCTGATACTGAAGCATGAAGCAGTTCAGAAAATTTAAGGGGCTGAAGAGACCCTCTTATTTCAATTTCCTGTTCCACCTTAAATGGTGCAGCAGTTACATTCAAGTGCCTGTACATGTGCCAGAATGTAACTGTCGCTCTATTTAAGATGGAATGGAAATTTCAAAGAAAAAGCTGACAAATAATGCCTAATGCTAAACGAAGCAGGAGGACAAGAGAAAGAAAGTGACCAGAAGAAAGTGCTTAAGGCTCACACACTGTGTACATGTGCTTAGTTCGAACAAGAGGCGAAAAAAGACTTATGATTTATCGTCTTCCTCTTCTGAATTACAGTATTACCAGGTCGGATTTGTTCTCCTTCTTCACAAGGACACTTCCTGTCCTGCATGACAGCAGTAGCCGCTGTTAAACAATGCACTGATGATGTTCCATTTCAGCCCTTTGTCCTTCTGCTTATCTACAACACAAACATGAAACCCTGTCAGCCAAATATTTGGAACTGTAGGCCAAAATCATCCCTCAGAGGAGAGCAAATACCAGCTGAAATGTAGGTGGTTGGGGACAGAGCTTTGTACGTTATCAGAAAAAAAATGAACCTCTCAGGGTACAAGTGCTTTCGCTGTGGTTCCCCTCAAGGGTACATCTTCATTACCTTTAGATAGGGTGTACAATATCTAAAAAAAACTTTATTTTTAAACTTACATTGACTGAATACATTCTGTCCTGACTTCAGCCGTCTATTTTCCAAGTTAAAAAAATGAATTATACTTTTTACTTGAGCATCTAACGTGTTTTTTTAATATATATACACCATTATATATACTAAAATGGTCAGAAATTTTATACTTATGACATAGTTTTGTTAGTTCAGAACATGCCTTAAACATGGTGGTGGTAGTATCAGGAAAGACTGATTGAGGGAGGGGGAGAACTCTTAGACATTGAGCTAGAGTTCTGGCTGTAGCTAGAAGGCCAGAACCCCCTCTCAGCTGTAGCAGGACTGAGGAATGTGGGGAGATGTGGTGGCGGTGGGGATTGCGAATCCTTCATTTCAGGTACGGAAGGTGAGGATGTGCATTTATAGGGTGTTAGCTTAGAAGAAGGAGGGGTTTCAGGTATGTTACTTCCCCCAAACCTCAGGTATAACATAACAACATATAATTTTTTGGGTATACCATCCACTTCTAAATGTATTGGAGTCAATGCAATGAACCGAGGACGTACCCTTGAGGGTACCAACCCAGCGACAGTTGTTTTTTGCAATTTTGATATATTTTAGACACAAAATGGCGCAATACAGTTTTCTGTCCATATTGTGTAACCTTGGTTTTGGCAAGGGGTGTTGTTGGAGGCGTAAAGAGTAAAGTAGTTTCAGAGGGAATGTAAGAGAGAGGAAGGGGGGGGGCACTCAATGTCCTAACCCTTTTAGTGAGATTAGTTCGAGTCTTAATGTCTCACATGGCCTTGCTATTCGTCTTCTGACTCAGCCCCTCTCTCCCACTCTCTCTCCTGCCGTCTATCCTCTCTCATAAATGAGTTTCACTGATTCACCCCAGCTGCCCGAGTGTTGTCAAGCCTTTCCCTGCATTCTGCAGCAGTGGTGTATAATATGCACACAGTAATGTCACCGTTTCCTGACAGTGTCACCTTCTCCAGCAGCACTCTCACTGTCACTGTCTCGGTGTCTCTCTACCTGCCCTCATCTTCCCTCCTTTTATCCTCTTTCTCTCTTTCCCCCTTCTCACGCTAGCTCTCCTATTTAATACGGCCCATTTTTGCTCTCCATTAAACAGTGCACCACCATTAGCCAGTGCTTCTGCAGGCTGATTTACTTCGCTAAACAATGCGTATCGTCAGGTAAATAGCTGAAATGCAGCCTGGGATTGCACTAGCAAATTCAGGCTCAGTGCATCTACCCGCTTCAACACACATCTCCACCTGTCACCCTCCACTTCGTCCCCTTTCCTAACACGCGTCTTCCTGCACACTTCGGGTTTCTAATCTTTCCCCGTCAGTTTTTCCCGGGCTCCCCAATTTCTTCTCATTACCCCTCGGAACGGATGTCCCAACCTCAGCACCAGCAAATTTTATTTTCGTGCTCACTCAGTTCTAGAAGGAGAGGGACCTGGAGAAAGGAGGGTAAAGGAAAAAGGTAATTGGAGTGCCTCAGGGTACTAGGGAAAAGCAGTGGAGGGACAGACTGTCCCCAAACATTAAATATTAATTTGCTTTTTCATCTCAGGCCCCTTTGCTCATGCTGCCTAATTAGTTCCCTGTCTCTTCATTCTTGCACCCATCAGGTGCATCATTTCAGCATCGTAAAGGAAAAATTTCTCTTTACAAAACAGTAGTCAGTCAGCCAAGACATGAATGGTGTTCCTCAGTTTTGCAATGGAGCTACAAGGCTTATATACCTGACATGCAAACATATCTTATATACACAAATTAGCATTGTGCAAACCACAGAAATGGACAACAGTGTGGACCAAATTCAGTTATTCAACATACACTATATGTCCAAAAGTATCTAGACATCCCATGTAGTTATTAAATTCAGCTGCTTTAAGGTGCAACCATTGCTGGCTCAGTTGAACACACTCAGCTTGTACAACGGGATGCTCTCGAGAGATCACACATGGGGTCACCATGCCCAGTGGCAAGTGTTGGCTAGGGAATTGGGCTGTGGAGCAGTGGAACCGCATTCTCTGGAACAATGAAGCTCCATCACCTTTGGGTGATGAGTTGGAGTGATCCAGAACTACATCCAACATCGATACCTGACCTCACTAATGTTCTTCTGGCTGAATGCAATCAAATGTACATCTAACATCTAGTGTAAAACCTTTGCTTTCCCAAGAAACATTGGATGGACAGGTGTTGACAAACTTTTGGACATTTTATGTCAAACAGTGTCCGAGGCAACGTTAGTCAATTTGTCTGAGACTGCTTTACATGGTTTGCGGCACATTTGAGATGATTTAGAGATATAGTTTGCCTGATATGTGGGGTGTAAGCTTCTATTACTACGTTAGCCTTTTAGCTCCGGGGGGAAGATTTTTGATTGAACTAAAATAGTATTGAACTATTTTACCGCATGATGAACCAGAATGAGGCTGTGCACCATCACGCCAAAACTTCTGCTAGGACTTGTTGTATTGACCACACAGATACGTGCCTGTCTTCTCAGCTCAAAGACTGATGACGGCAAATATATCTCCGTCCACTCCTTTGATTGCCCAGCAGGGTGAAAAAATAAATAAGAATAAAACATCAACCACACCAGCTACAAGTGAGATATTACGTCTGAATTATTAATTAAAGTTTTGACGCGGTACCCTTATAGACTAAATGGACCGGCTGACTAACACGGCCATGAATTATAGATAGAGAGGGGAGTACGCAGCAACCTTTAATCTGTCTGGTACACTGAGTTAGCGTGGGCCTATCTGCCCATGCATAATAAAAACACTTTCTTTGCTGATATACATGCATTTCTTTCACATTTGTTTATCATTCTCATGAATAAAACACTAAGAAAATGACGCATTAGCAAACTCCACAAGATTTGTGTTGCTAATGCTAGTCAAAAACTCTGATGCTAACGCAAAGACTCTAATACTAGCCCAAAAATTCTGATGATAGCCCAAAAACTCTAATACCAGCCCAAAAATTCTAGTGCTAGTCAGAAACTATACTAGCTCAAAAACTATGATACTAGCCCAAATATTCTAATACTAGCCCAAAAAACTTTAATGCTTACCCAAAAACTGATACTAGCCCAAAAACTCTAGCACTAGGCCAAAAATTCTGATGATGGCCCAAAAACAATGATACTAGCCCAAAAATTCTAATACTAGCCCAAAAATTCTGATGATAGCCCAACAACTCCAATGCCAGCCCAAAAATTCTGATGATGGCCCAAAAACAATGATACTACCCCAAAAACTCTAATACTAGCCCAAAAATTCTGATGATAGCCCAACAACTCCAATGCCAGCCCAAAAATTCTGATGATAGCCAAAAACTATGATACTAGCCCAAAAACTATAATGCAAGACAAAACTGATGCTAGCCCAAAAAAAATCTATTAGTAGTCCAAAAACTCTTATACTAGCCCGAAATTTCATTCTCTTGCCCATCACTTGCTGTCACATCTTCATCCCTTACTGTCTCTCTTTGCATTCGTACTTCTTTCCTCTGTCCTTCCTTCGGTCCTCTTCCTCGATCTCCCTTTGGGCAGTCGGCTAGCCGACGCGCTCAAATTTAATGGGTTTGACTCATGACCCTGTCGTCAGGGCGACCACGGCAGCCGCCCGAAATGTCTGCAGGACAAAAGATAGAGAATGAACGAGCCTTGTGGGCCACTTCACTCTGTTTATCATGAGAAGAGGAAGGAGGGAAGTGTTTAACAGGAACACTGAAGCTCTAAGGGTTTCCTCATGCTATCAGTGAGAGTGAGAGGGCATGGACAGGAGGGATGTTTGTTTTTTCTGACTTTAAGGGACTTAATGATGTGTGGAGCAACTGCCTCACGTTAGCGTAAAGCTAATCATAATCATAGTGCTTCTGATTGCAATAAAACCTCTTGATTCATGAAATAAATGTGGGCGTATTCACATCGGTCACAGACGCACTGCTTTGTAGCAGTTTTGTCATGTGCCGTATGAGAAGGAAACGTATGGTTTATGACAGCTGAGAGGTACATTCCTTCAAACATGCGTGCTGCATATCCAGTGAGCAAAAGCTGAATGTTCGAAGTGCCTCGGGATCAGTGTGCTGCTCGCTCTGTGAGAGAAATCTTCACTTTAGAGTAGCAGATTAAAGACTCTCTCATTTCATGGTAATAATTATTAACAATTATTTATGTCCTAATGCTCAGTTCTAACTTGAATTCTGAAGAAAACAAAAGGCGTCTGTACGGCGGAGGATGTGTGGCTGTGTTTGTCACCATCCTCTCTTGTCCCAAGACTTTTTTCCTCACTGTCCACAGCAATGAAAGTAGCTTGCTAGCAACTCGAGCTTCATAACTTCAACAGTGAAAGTGATTTGCTAGCTAACTCTGATTCCATTCAACACCGAAAATGGATTATTAGCAACTCTAGCTTCATAACTTCAACAGTGGCCATAGCTGACTCTGGTTCCATTCAATGGTAAAACAGTTTGCTAGGAACTCTGGCTTCATAACTCTGAAATTAGCTTGCTAGCTAACTACGGTTCCATCCAACTCTGAAATTAGCTTGCTAGCTAACTACGGTTCAATTCCACTCTGAAATTAGCTTGCTAGCTAACTACGGTTCCATCCAACTCTGAAATTAGCTTGCTAGCTAACTACGGTTCCATCCAACTCTGAAATTAGCTTGCTAGCTAACTACGGTTCCATTCCACTCTGAAATTAGCTTGCTAGCTAACTACAGTTCCATTCCACTCTGAAATTAGCTTGCTAGCTAACTACAGTTCCATTCCACTCTGAAATTAGCTTGCTAGCAACACAACCACAACAGAGAAAATCGCTGGCTAACTCTGTTACATCCAACACTGAAATAGCTTGATAGAAACTTTGGGCTTCATTACTTCTCTGGTCTGTTCTGTTGTCTAACAAGTACCATGTGCCCTTTACCATTCAGTGTCCAGCAAACGGCATAATCGTTAAAAAATATCAAGACAATAAAGTAAAAACTTTTCATTTTTTTAAATGATTATTTTATTCTAGTCTAAATGTAATTTAGAAATGTAGCATGTGCATCTTAAGCTAATATATCAGCTTTTCATGAGCTGGATGAGGTCTGTTAGAACAGGAAGACACCAAAATGTAACGACTGTGCCATGAACTTCTTACACCCTTCCTGTCTCCTGTTCCGCTGTGTTCAGCGACTCTTGCTCTGTTGCGTGCACGCTCTGATCTTGTGACTTTCACAGTAAAGACATGTTTTACGCACGTGGCGACTTTGTTTCCTCCTGCGCTTTAATTGTTGAGCAAACTCCTCGCATTACAGGCCCCATCAAAGTCAGCTTCACCCTTTGACTGGAGACTTGTTTTAGGGGCAAATCTGAGAACGTTCACTACATTATGAATCATTATAAACTTGCGCTCCTGCTTTAAACTTGAATTGGCAGTAGTTTCCAGCTGTTCTACAGGACTCAGACCATGCTGGCTTTATCAGTGAGCACCATAGCACCAAGGTATACACATAATATATACATATAAACACAATGACACACAGTGCACACAACTACGCTGTGCAGAGATCTCAGTGCCAAGACGTGACATAACATGCATGGGTGTTTTACGCTAAAGATCTTGATATACAGGTGTTGATGTCCCTGTAGAGGGGAAATTAAAAGTCCACAAATAATTCACCGTTTCTGCCTAATTAATGTTCGTTCAGAGTGGTTTGATGTGAAGTTCTAGAGAATCGAGTCAGGATTGTTCAGTGGTGGTGTTAGGATCCACATACACATCTTCTAAACCGCTTCTCCTTCTGGGCCGTGAGGGTTGCTGGAGCCTATCCCAGGCGGTCATAGGGCAGATGGACACATTCACACCTAGGGGCAATTTAGCATGTCCAGTTGACCTGGCTGCATGTCTTTGGACTGTTGGGGGAAACCGGATTCTCTGGAGGAAACCCACACAGACACGGGGAGAACGTGCAAACTCCACACAGAAAGGACCCTGGTCACCCGGCCAGGGAGTCGAACCCAGGCCTTACTCGCTGTGAGGCGACAGCGCTACCCACCATGCCACTATGCCACCGTGCCACCATGCTAGGAGCCAAACATCTAAAAGAAATGGTTTTGAATGCGCTACCTAAAAGCCAAGCCAGTGGGCCTCATTCACCAACCATCCTGAAGAAGAAATGTTCTTCTAAAACCCACTTATGCAGTTTTTATGAGGATTCTTCATATTCACAAATGTTTGATTTGGGATTTGAAATCTACACCAACTCACAGCACAAGCGTGTGAACAATTCAATGTTTTAATAACACGTCAATCATTACATTTATAGCATTTGGCTGACGCTCTTGTCCAGAGCGACTTACAATTTGATCATTTTACATAGGTAGGCCAAGGCGGTGTTATTGGTATAGTGTAGGGTGTTCGCCCAGGTGGGGATTGAACCCTAGTCTACAGTGTAGAAGGCAGAGGTGTTAACCACTACACTAACCAACCACACACATCATCTGACAGACATTTTCTTGGGACCTTTCTTAAGGACAAATTTAGGGGAAAAACGTAGGAACATATTAGTGAATGAGGCCCGCTGTTTTTACAATAAATTTGAGAGAGGTTTGTGGAATAAAATGTGTTTTTCTTTACATGCAGGTTATTTGAAGACAAACTAGCCCCCACTATTAAAATGACATAAAAACTTGGGTGTGGGTTCCCTGGTGGTTTTAGATAGTAAATAAAATGGGCTATATTTGCATTACATGCATCGTGACCCCTGGTTCCATTCACCACCACTGTAAAGAAAAGCAGACGACTATAAAAACTTGTTCACTTGAGTTACGCAGACGTTTTTAAAAATTGCCTTTAAATATTGAAAAATGAGGGATGGACCAAAGACTATATTGCAATTATACTGCAACTTGTACTGAGAACACATTAGTGAACCCTATCCTAATACATAATTTAAACACGCTAGTCACCCTTTACATTGTGTACAGAATAAATGGAGCAAAAGAAGTGATTCAAAATTGCGTGGAAAAGAAGTCTGGTTCCCTTGACTTGCATTAAAAGTGAAGTATGTTTTTTTCCCTCTCCTGTCAACTTATTATTTTGGAGATACAAAGTTTTTTTTTTTTAATAGACAGGATTATTCAGAGTATTCTTTGGCACTGTAAGAACCACAAAACATTCACATGAAAATTCATTCTGGCGCCACATACGAACAGCAACAAAGGTAGGCCTGACTCGACTCGGCCTGAGGAAAAATCCAGTGGAAGCACAGTGCTGCTCCATTCTACTGCCAGACAGAGAATCTGCACGGTGTCTGAAAGGAAGTCGGGGTCAGTCACTGTCTGTGGAGTTTATTGCTGTGAGAATAAATAGAATGATGACTTAAAACAGCTGCCTCTGCAGACTATAGACGTTTTTCTCTCTTCTTTTTTTCTAAATTCATTCTGCTTCCTCATTGCTCAGTTTGTCAGCGTGACATTGTCCTCCAGCGGAGTCCCATCACTGGCCGCCCTCTTTTCCTTTCGTTTCCTTTTCTCTGTCTGTCTGCCCGCCCGTCTCTTCCTATGATTCCGGCCTGCCATCTAACCCGCCTTTCAGTCCTGCCTTGTGACTCTGTGTGTGTGTGCGTGTGTGTGTTTGAGAGCCAGCAGCTGTTGCTCACGCTCTTGCACCTGTTCTTGTCTTATCATGGTGGTGCTGACTGATGCCAGGCCGTACATGGATCCACCCCGACCCGCTACACCCCCCACGGAGACTGAGCACACACACACTCCATCAACACGTCTGATTTTTGCAGCTCAGAGTAAATTTGCAGATCTTTTGCTGGTTTTGTATGCAAAATTTCGTATCCCCTGAAAAGTAAGGCAAACATTTTCTTAACTACCAAAGTTTCTTTCATCTTCTTAAGTACCAAACTACTATCAAAGGAAAATTTTCACTGAACAGTAGCGGTAACAGGAACCAGACGTCTGACAACCTTTAATGCCTCTATAGCTCTCTCACAGGAGGTCATTATTTAGAATGGTTTCGAATGCTCTGCCTGGTGCCTGAGAGATTATTTACGTGCAACAGTCATAAGCAAAAGTTACATGCACGTCTGTGCATCTTAATGCATGATTACTGACCATTTGCTGAATTTAACAAAGAAAAGGTGTGGTGTGCGAAAGGTATGACACATTTTATATTTTGTTTTTCTAATATGTCGAACAAATAAATCCAGATTTTGTGCTGAAATTTTCAGATTTGAAAAAAATCAGAGTACTGAGAAATCCGATTACTGAGCTACAATCCAGCTTTCTTTATCGGATTCCTAATCGGATTTCTAGATCGGATTTCTAGATCGGAGTGTGGTGTTTACATGACCATTTGAATCATCGATAACTGCAGAAATCTGAGTGCATGTAAACGCACTGTCTGCTAAATTTAACAAAGAAAAGGTGTGTGTGAAATATATGGCACATTTTAAAAAATATGAAAAATGTCATACTGAAGTTCCCTGTAAAGGATGTGGCAATTTAACCCATATTAAAGTATTACTAAAGTTATAATTAGGTATAATTCTCTTAAAATAAACACATAAGTAAATACACAAATAAAGCAAGAAAGATGTGCATTTAGTCCACTAGAACCCTGGTCAACCAAAAATACTACAACTGTCTACAAATGTTGCCAGATTGAGTGTTTATAGGCCGAACTGGGAGATTTTTGGTTGAATTGTGTGAGGAAAAATGTGTTTGGCAGGTGGATAAAATTAAGTTTGGCCTTGTCTAGGGAGTCATGGCTTTACATATTTATATGTATTGACACAATTCATAAACTGTCCTGTTTAACTGGGCAGCATATATTTAAATGGGCCTAGCTACAGCATTGTATTGTAATAGACGGTAATATTCACATATGATTGACAGCTATTTTATTCACTGATGTTGAAGGCATGGCCAGAACCTCCTTGAGCAGATTCACAATCTCAGCCACTTAATGCAAGCGCACCTGAAGATTTAACAGTCATCTCTACAGGTCTGCTGGTTAGTTAAATGGTCGTTTAGGCCATAATGAGTTGCATTATCCCAGAATGATAGAATGAAATGATAAAAGAATAATGCACAACAGGGACCGCAGAATCTGGCAGCCTGAAATGGACTAGTTTCGGAGGTCCATTTACTTGTTACGTGGCCAATCAAGTAGAAGGCGGCAAATGTGGTAAACTGACTTAAGCTGCCATTCAATTATTCTATGTTCTTGATTGCTATCCCACACTATGTATTACAGCATGGAGAAATGGCAGTTAATGTTATGATTTTCTGCCTGCGTTGTAGCTGAATGCTCTCTCTTGATATTTTTAATGTTTTCAAATGTTTTTTGACAATTTTTTTTATATACATCATTTGGATTTTTTTGGACTGTTTTTTTTTTTTTTTTGATTGGTTGTTACATTTTTCAGTGGAAAACCCTTAAAGCAATCCAGCAACTCAGCAAACTAGTTGACAGAGAAGATAGTGTGTGTCTACACAACAGCAAAGACAGAACGAGTTTTGACAGCACCCTTGCAGAAAGCTACATGAAATTGTAATGAATTCTCAGCTTGATGTCTTGAGATATTTTTTACTTTAAAATGTATTTAAATCGATTTATTTTATTCTAATCTTGGTGGAGACATACAAGGGTGTTCTAGGGCAAAATAGTTCCCAAATAAAACATTTTTTTTCCAGATTTTACACCATTTTACCATAAAGATCACACATAGATCACATCTAAATCATATACAAATCACTACTTATATAAGTATGTAGACATTGTGAGCCCCGGTTCCATTCACCACCACTGTAAATAAAGCCGAGTCAGCAAGTTTCTTTACAAACGAACCATTTCACATCAAACCAAATCAATAGTTTAGAAAGTCAGCAGCATGCATAAACTTACAATTGAACATTTTTTTATTTTTAAAAATAGCTGGTGGAAGTTGACAGGTTTTCGTGTCAGATAAGTGAAGGACGAAGTGCTATGGCTACAGCTAACCAGTGTAGCTTCACTCATAAGATATTTTCTCTTCGGTGGACAACATGAGAGCATGTGAGTTTGTCAGAGAAATATCTTTTTACAGTTTTTCAGCCTACATAGCATGAACTTGAGTAGGTAGCCTAGTTAGTGATGAAGCCGCACCAGAACCAGCTGCTCTACAGAAGCTGTAAATGAGACGCTTTGGTCATTTTTTTGTCTTTAAGGCATTATCGGGTTTCAAAGTAGCAAAGTGTAATATTATGCACTTAGTTGCTCACAGGTGCAGGGCTAGAAGTGAGCATGTGGGTGTGTGTACATCAAAAATACCAACTATGAATAAACATCAACCACCAAAAACAAGTCTGTGGTTGACAATCGTTAGCTAACTGGCCACGTACATGGTGAGAATCTTCAGCACTTTGAATATAAACAAGCACTTCTCTTTGCTCACCCTGCTTTATTGGTCACACTGCAGGACATCTGTGCATGTGTGTGTGTGAGACTCTCTCTGTCCAGGCCTCCTCGTGCAGGTTGTGTTTATTTTGCCAACATCAAAACAGAGACGCAGAGGCGGGCTAATCCTGTTTAACGCCACATGCTGACTCTGCCCTCACATCTCTCGATCGCTTTGGCAAACAGGTCACACCGAGGACACCCACCTCAACAATTCAGCAGCGGTGCCTTTTCACAGAATCCTGGAAATGACACGTTTATAAGCCAAATCAAATGAAAGATGGACACTGTTAGCTTTTTTTTAAAGTCTAATTAAACAAACTCTTAGTTCTTAAGCGGTTCTTGATTAAAAACAGACATTTGAAGCTTCTCAAAGACGTTTTACCTTGGAACACTTTCACAGTATGGTATAGAGCTGCTGCTGTTGGCCTAACCAACACATTGGTTAGGCCTGCTGCAGGTATTCACCTCACCATCACTGATGTATCTAGAACTTCTCAAAGGCTTAGAGGGACATCTTTTCTCCATCTATCGGAAACCAAAATGTGATTGGTTGATTCTTCTGCCATTCAGTAATTATGCTGATGGTTAATCTAATGTGTTAGGACTTCTGTTCAGCTCGTGAAGTCCTTACCAATAGGAGAGCTTGCTTCACTATGTCTACCTAGATCCTGTGGAGAAAATTCTTTGGCCCATTTTTTTCTCAGTGTTTCAAGAATTTAATCCTTTAGAATTTAATCCTTTAGCCACTTTATTAGGTACTAGTAAAAGGTTGGACCCCCTTTTTCCTTCAGAACTGCCTTAATTCTTTGTGGCACACTTTCAACAAGGTGTTGGAAACGTTCCTCAGAGATTTTGGTTGGTTATTTGAGTTACTGTTGCCATTCTATCATCTCGAACCAGTCTGCCCATTCTCCTCTGACCTCTCACATCAACCAGGCATTTTCATCCACACAACTGATATTTCCTCTTTTTCAGACCATTCTCTGTAAACTCTAGAGATGGTTGGGCGTGAAAATCCCAGTAGATCAGCAGTTTCTGAAATACTCAGACCAGCCCGTCTGGCACCAACAACCACGCCATGATCAAAGTCACTTAAATCACCTTTCTTCCCCCATTCTGATGCTCGGTTTGCACTTCAGCAAGTTGTCTTGCCCACCTCTACATGCCTAAATGCATTGAGTTGCAGTCATGTGATTAGCTATTTGTGTTAACAAGCAATTTATTGTACCTAATAAAGTGGCCAGTGAGTGTAGTTGCCAGAAATCATTTGCCCTTCTTTGAAGGCCTAGAAGGCCCTAGAAGATGGTTCTTCTCTGAATTTCAGTAATGCTGCCTAAGGTTAGGTCAAAAATCCTCCACCAAGCCACATCATAAGAGCACTAACGACCAGGTTTGTTTCACAGGGAAGAGATAACATGATATTAATTATTAATCCCACACCGGCTACTTTATTAAGTAAACTTAAACTTTTTGTCCATCTTATGAGCTCCATTTACCAAATCGGAGCTCTTTGTAGTTCTACAGTTACAGACTGTAGTCCATCTGTTTCTTGGCATACTTTGTTAGCCCCTGTTTTTCAGTGGTCAGGATCCACAGGATCACCACAGAGCAGGTATTTTTTGGGTGGCGGATCATTCTCAGCACTGTAGTGACACTCTCCACTGTCCACTCTGTTAGACAAATCTACCTTGTTGGGCCACCATGTAAGACACGGCAGCTCAGTTGTGTTGGTCCTTCATCAGTGGTCACACGAAGCTCTTGGCTGAATATTTTTGGTTATTCTCAGTCCAGCAGTGACACTGAGGTGTTTAAATGGTTGGTTAGTGTAGTGGGTTACACCTCTGCCTTCTACGCTGTAGACTGGGGTTCAATCCCCACCTGGGTAAAACACCCTACACTACACCAATAAGAGTCCTTGGGCAAGACTCCTAACACCACCTTCACCTACCTGTGTAAAATGATCAAACTGTAAGTCGCTCTGGATAAGAGCGTCTGCCAAATGCCATAAATGTAAAAACTCCAGCAGCACTGATGTGGCTGATCCACTCATACCAGCACAACGAACCACCACAGCATTGTCACTGTCCATATCTAATGTCACATCCCTCTTAACTGCCTTCGTGCTTAGTGTAGAGGGGGTCTCAGGGGGGCCTGGTGCATGCAGCTGTATAAACCTTAAGTGACAGCAAAGGAAAGTAAGCTGTTTTAATAACCTGAGAAGGAAAACTTATAATCCAGACTAGCATCCAAACATTTGGCCCACCCCTAACAGTGTCTTCAGCTTCAGAGGTGTATCATGGAGTCGTTATATGTGTGTGTGTGTGTGTGTGTGTGTGTGTGTGTGTGTACGTGTACCCACCGTAATGATACTAATCAAAGCATTCATCACTCAGACCCATCAGGCCTCCCAGTGTGCGCCTGAGTGCTGTTGTTATGAAAAGGAATGAAAGGTTTTGGGGGGGTGGGCTGAAAAATGGAGGTGGGGGGACATTTGAAAACGAATATAAAAGGGATAGGAGAAAAGAAGAAAAGTGACATGCGCCGAGTTTAATGGGGGCTGATTTTGTTTTAAGGCTGTAGGGTGGAAAAAAGGACGAGGGGAGAAACGGAGAAGGAAAGAAAGAAAGCGAAGTGAGAGTTGAAGAGGAGAGGCAGCTGGTTGGTCTCATAATGAGGCCCTGCTCTCCTGCTGGGTGCTAGTGTGTGTGATTGAGTGAGTGCGATTGTATGTGTGTGAGAGTTGTGGATACGGAGCGAGCGCTCGTCGTGCACCTGGGCCTGAACTTCACTTTACTGGAAGAGGAGAGAGAGAGAGAGAGAGAGAGAGACGCCTCTCTTCCAGAAAACCTGAGGCAGAACGTATACCTTTAACACACAGTATAGTGTGATAAAGGCCACAGCACACAGGATGTGGCACATTGCATGACACGGCGTCTCCAAATTCGAAACCACTGATATTTTAAAATGAAGGCACACAAACCCTGCGCCAGTTTGGTTTGGCGTGTTGAAATGTTCTCCCATGGAGCATATTTATAGATACCTATATATAAACATCTAGAATGTATGTGATAAATCATCTAATAAATCCTGGATTAAAACTATAGGTAGGGTGTTTGTAGCCTAACTCATGTAGAAATGTAATATGTGGCAATGTAAGGTTTCAAATACACCGATCAGGCATAACATTACGACCACCTCCTTCCTCCTTGTTTCTACGCTCATTGTCCATTTTATCAGCTCCACTTACTGTATAGGTGCACTTTGTAGTGCTACAGTTACAACTGAACAGGTGTACCTAATATAGTGGCCAGTGACTGTACCTATATAGTAAGTGGTGCTGATAAAATGGACAGTGAGCATAGAAACAAGTAATAATGTTATGCCTGATCTGTGTATATATGATAATATATATCATATATGGAGTTCCTTTATATCCAACTTATGTCACACATGGACATACTAACACACAGCTGATTTGAAATTTTTTAAAATATGGGACAAATATTTCAGCCATAACATACACAAACATATACGTTAGCAATATGTGGTAGAAAACATTCATACATGGAAGGCGTATACAGGGTGATTCAAAAAGATCCGATTTCATAATGATTTATTTCACTTGTAAACCATTACAGAACAAAGCTGTAAATTGTAAATGGGTTAACTGAGCATGAAATTTATTATGTAAATCTAAAAGTGCTCAATATGGACCTCCTCCAGCTTTAAGTGATACTTTTTTGATCCCACAACCGGGGAAATTCCACCTCCGCATTTATCCCATCCATGAAGTGAAGCCCCACATACACACTAGTGAACACACACACTAGGGGGCAGTGAGCACACTTGCCCGGAGCGGTGGGCAGCCCTATCCACAGCACCCGGGGAGCAGTTGGGGGTTAGGTGTCTTGCTCAAGGACACCTCAGTCATGGAATGTCGGCCCTGGGGATCGAACCGGTGACCTTCTGGTTACAGGGCCAGATCCCTAACCTCCAGCCCACAACTGCCCCCTTTATGGCCAACATCAACACCATGGTCAGATTCAACCCACACTCGATTGAGCATGTTGGGTGTGGCTGTACTCACGGCTCTTTCAGTGCGATTTCGGAGATCATCCAGTGTTGGGAACCAATGACGAAGGCTCTGAAAATCTCATTGCACAGTTATGACGGATTCACTCTTGTTGAATTCCATCTCCTCACAGACGATAGGGAGCCGTCTTCCGGTGACGGTCATAAACTCTATGACCCCTTCTTTCAATTGGTATGTGATTGGTTCCTAGGCGCACACGGTTGTAAAAAAATATAGCGCTTTCAAATCAGATTAATCTCTTTTAATCACCCTGTATTACACATTAAGGGAGTGAAAGGTTGTTTGGTTTATATTCATTTGGCTTTACGTGGTGATTTTGAGCAAGTTTTAGAGAAGAAGAGACAGAGAATAACTTGCTTTTGCTCCCAAAGTTGGGCATTTAATAATAATTTTAGGCTGTGCATAATTTAATATTATATTTTACAAAATCTATTATTATTATTATTATTTTACTTGTTAATCTGGTCTCAGTCCAAACTCAAAATCAAGTACTACAACGTCTGGACCTTGACTGCGTCCAGGTCTCGGCCCTGACTCTAGTCGTCTTGACTACACCACTAGTTGTAAGTATCATCATTGATATTTTCTGTTTTTATCATTAGTTATTGATTATTATAACATTTTCCTTGTGGTTAAACTATTGTACTCCAATGTACATGCACGTCTACCTTCATCTTTCATGAATATGAGTCAGTGTGACTTTCGTATGCTGCAGATTAGTGAATATGTTGGTTTATGTGCATCCATTTGTCCAGGATCTCTTGCTCTCTCAGTGTGAGTGTCTGTCGATATCTGTCATTCGTGGTCGGGACGTCCCGTGCCCATCTGTCCCTCCCTCGCCGCTCATCCTCCATTGCGCTCTCCTTTTCATTCTCCAAATCAGATTATCCTCCTCTCCGTCAGTTAACAGACCCCTTGACCCACACACACACACACACACACACACACACACACACACCCCTCCTAAGCTCTGTTGGGGGTCACACTGAAAAGGAGGGGCACTAATTACCCACTAATTGCCCCTCTCTGTCTGTACAGCTGCTCCCCGGAGTAGGAGCTGGCTGTCAGGAGCCACAAGGCCCCATGAGGATGGTTTTTGGAGAGATATAAGAGGGACGGCACTTTTAAAAGGCAGAGATGTACACAAAAGCAACACATGGCTCTCACATACAGGAGAGTGGTCTGGGTTTTTTTTTGCCTGCAATTAATCTCAAGTTCAGTCGTCTCTAATGGACAGATACAATCACAGATAATTAACATTTTTTTGTGCACTACAGAACCAGATAATATATTGTTTAATATAAAAATAGCAAAATACAATGTATTAAATACAAACCTCAATATTTGTTAAAGCCTCAACAGCACTGAGGCACTTTCCACAATGTATAATGCTTAACTAGATGGAGAAATAAGAAGGATCATGGACCACTTCTTCATGTAGAACATTTCAAGGTCCATGATATTCCTAGAGGGAGGGTCGTTTGTGGACTGCTCTCTTCAGTACCCACTACAGGTTTTCAGTTGGGTACACATCTGGAGACTGAGAGGGCCATTGCAAAGCTGGGATTTTGGTGTGTGTTTAGTATCATTATCTTGCTGAAATGTAAACCTATTGGCAGATTTGGGGCTAAAACCTCCTGGTATTTAGTGAAATTCATTACTCCATTGCTTTTCATATTAGCCCCTGGACCACAATTGTGGTCAAAATAATGCAGGCTGATCTTGAATGTTGCAGCATAATCATAATGTAGTCTTTTGAATATGCAGCCTCAGCACATACAGACAACATCAGGAACATATGTGGCTCTGTCTTGGAGCTATCTTTAGTGTGTGGTCAGTATTCTTAGTGTGTGGTCAACCGCAGCACTTACTCCCCTCTCAGCCGAAGAAACCTGGAACAGCCTGGACTCTCTTCATTAATCCTTAGAAGTTATTGTTGTTTTTTATGCATTTATTTTTTATATTTCTACCTTTCCACGATTAAGTGAGAATACTTTAAGGCACGATATCCTGCAGTATTTAGTTTGATATTTTGAAACAGACCAAAAAAATCAATAATCAGATTTTTTTTTTTTAAAAAGAGACATTTTTAAACATATTCTAAAAACATTGTGCATGACTTTTGTTCAATGTTTCACAAACTCGATATCGATATCTATCGCCATTTTGCCCACACTTACAGACCCAACTAGTATGGATCGAATGTTTAGATTCTGGATCATAGAATTTCTCCTCTTGCTTTGTTCAGCTGTGATTAGGGGACAATTCAGATGACAATACTGTTAAATTACAACAGGCATTTTATTACCAGGAGAAATGAGTTGAAAGTCCTTTCACAAAAACTATTTTATTAGTTTTATCATTTTTGATGTTCTGGGAGCAAAAGCACTTCGAACTGCAGAATCCTTTCCACTATGGAAACATACGTTAGTTTTGACTTTTTGCCAGAACCTTTTAGGCTAATGGCTACTTCATTTAAGAGTAGGGCAAAATGCCTTTTCTTTCCTTTTAAACCCGATCAAAGTGACACTGTAGCTTTGATTTTAGCTTCACTACCTTAAACATAGTTAGAAATAATGTGTGTGCGCTTTGTGAGTTTGACATTCTACCAGGGTCGCACAGCTGGACGTCCACACCTCAGTGTGAGGTCAGAGATCAAACAAGTGTTGACATTCTCAGGGGACAGCTCTCTTTCCCTCGGTCATGCCGTTTTGTTTCATTTCTATTCTTTCAATATCTGCCGAACACATAAGGCCTCCACACAGCGTCCGGAGTGCACCGGCGCCATCGCTCCACATCGACGTGTGGCTGTGCTCTGCAAGCATTTCGTCATTACTCTATTAAATTAAAGCCATAAAAAAGCCACATATGGCTGGAAATGTATACAGAGAGAAAGGCATTCAGTCTTTTAGATAAACAGACAAATGTTAAATGGTCCGTTACCTGTGCTAATGTTACTAGCTTGGTCTTTTTTCATCTCCTATCTTTTAGCTTGAGAACAGCTTCTTTGTCACAGGGTACACTCTTAAAAAGCATGGTTCTTCAAAGGTTCTCTCATAAAGCTGGAATTTTTGTAAAGAACCGGAAACTCTCAGAACCATTTGCAGGTTTAGCCTTTTTGGAGATGGCTTTATATAGTATGAAAAATGGTTCTTCTATTGTTACAAGCTTGACATTGTATCGACAGAGGAATCCTTTTCGGTGCACCATATTCAAAAAGGTTCTACATAGAACCATGTACAACACATTCTCCATCCGTCTTCAGAATCTCACCATGCAAAGAACCATTTAAGCTGAGCTGACCAACTCTCAGTGGAATATAGATTCAGAAAACAAACGAGAAATTCGGTGTTTTGCACTCTACAAAAGCTGAATCAAAGCATTTTCCCCCGCTCATCACAAATGTCTTTCAGAGGCACAAGGAAGTACAATAAACTGAGAAATGCGTCGAGTAAAATACGTCTCCTTTCAGCAAATAGAAAAAAAAATCTGTTTACAGCAGAAATACAAACATTTTGTGATCACAAAACTACGGAACAGACAACAAGCAGTCAACTTCTGTGGAAAAGTTTCCTGCTGGAGATGTGAGAAAAGTGGCTACAGCTGAGCTCAAGCTTAAAGCAGAGCAAAGTCTGTGTTTTTCTTTATATTATATAATTTAGTCTATACTGCTACATCAGCACATACTGAGACATATTTACAGCCAATAATAAAATGTTGTGGCTCACAAAGTAGCTAGAAACCTCTGGTTTAGCCAAATGGTTGCTAAATCTCTATGCAGGAGAAGACAGTTCAAGATAAGCACTTGTTAATTCCTGTGAACCTAGTTACGTCACTCTGACGCCGAATGCCTGACGTACTTTGGTCTGTTATCACAGAAAAGCGATTCTGATATTGCCAGTTAAAAAATGCTAATTATCATGCAGCCCTGCTATATAACTGCTTATGCATTTACATTTATGTACTACAGCAAAACAGCAGTAATAGCTCTAGACTCCTATGGGTTAATTAAAGTCAGAATGCTGCCTGCTGGCTGAGTGGATTGCATTGGGTTGATTAGTCCTGCATTATAAATGCTCTCAGATCATAGCGATTTCACAGCCAGTGCTGTGGTCTCTTACACTGACTGCAGTGCTGGGTTTATCTGGGTGCAGTGCCGCAGTGTGTTCAATGTGTTGATGCTTAGCTCTGTTCTGGACTATAACGCTTTTAGCACATTTCAGACAGCCTGTGCACACACACACACACACGAGTGTGTTAGTATGCCTTTTTACCCTAAGGGCATTGATAGCGCAAGGCTTTCATAAGGCGTTGTTTTGTTTTGGTCTCTCAAAGGGAAGCATGTACCCATCGTATATGCGTTTGAATGCCTATTCCTAAGGGTTTTCAAGAAGAGATTAAACTCTTGGAAAGACTAATATATGTCTTATTAGCATTATGTAGCCTCTTAGCAGAGCATCTCAGTATTGCAGATGTTGGTGTTTGCAGTTTCACAAGGAACTTCAGAGATTTTTCAAAATTTCTGCACAGTTTAATCACATAGACATGACATCCCCTGGCTCCCATCACCACCACTGCAAAGAAATCAGACTCTGCAATGTTTCTCCACAATGAACCATTTCTGCTTGATGCACAGGGGATGGCATTGTGCAAACTTTTGTCAAAGAAACGTACTTGTCAAAAATGGGTTTGTATGCTGTGGCAGTAATATTACCCTTCAGTATAACTAAGGGGCTATAATCAAAAAACAGCCCCGGGCCATTATCCCTCCTCCACCAAACTTTACTTGACACTATTCATTCTAGTAGGTTTTACACCACTCCAGCCAACACTTGGCTTTCATAGTTTTAGGCTTGGTTAGCCATGGAAATCCATTTCATGAAGCTCTTGATTAACAGTTATTGTGCTGATATTGCTTCCAGAGGCAGGTTGGAGGTCAGTGAGCTGTAGTTGCTTCTAGATGCTTTCATCTCACCATAGCACTTACAGTTGTCTGGTGCAGATCTAGCCAGATCTAGAAATTTGCAAACTGACTTGTGGAAAAGGTGGCATCGTATTTACTGAGCTCTTCAGTGCATTCTAATGCTAGTGTTTGTCTAAGGAAGTTGCATGGCTATGATTTCATACACCTGAACTCAATAATTAGGAGGATTTTCTATTCATATTAACATTTTTTTGGAGTACACATTTCAGCTTCACAATAACTAGCCTTTAATGTCTTCTCTACACTGGCCAGTGGCCTCCCTACCAAATCCTATCATAGCTCAAGGTTATCAAAAGAGCAAGAGCTCCGTCTTTTCTCTTTCTCTCTTTCTCTCTCTCTATCTGCACCTGGCACTGGGCACAGCTGCGCTGAGTGTTTGCATGCAGTGGACGCACAATGGCTTTAGTGTGTGAGTGTATATCATCTCTCACCGTGGCTGCCCCTGGAGCTGCCAAACTGAATAGAGTGGGCGTCTGGTCAGCTTGGTTACAGTAAATGAAGCTCAGTCCAGCACTTCAGCTCGAAAAGCTTGAGATTAGAATGGCCATGGAACGACGGTGGGCAGCCCTGCCGAGTGGCCAAAGACAAACGGCTCTTGTGTTTCAGAGAGAATGACTTCTTTGCTGTTATCGTTTTATTTTTTTCATTGTTCATGAGCAATATACAGTCATGTTCAAAAGTTTCAACACCTCGATTGTTGATTTTCTGAAGGAAAAAAGTGTCTACAGGGATCTTAAATATGGCATCATTCTGCATATTTTAGTGCACATTTTCTGTTTATTTCTTTATATTTGAGTCTAACATATTGGTATAAAATAGAACATACGCCATAAATTTAGTGGAGGCCACATCTGTTCAGTTCAGCAATTGAACAACAGTCGTGCGTTAAAATATGCAGAAGTGTGTTTATTTTCAACAGGTTCCACCACTTTTTTCAAAATGAGACCACAGTGGTGTGGGAGGGTCGCTAAAACCAATCCCAGCTATGATTGGATCTGCTAGATGGTGCATTAGCTCTGCAAATGGAGAGGGAACACCGCTGACTCTGCAGGTCTAGCATAGATCAGGCCTGGGATTTCACAGGTTATGCGATACAGTCCAGCATATGCCACATTGTTGAACAGCTTGACATTATTACATTTAAATATACGTTAAATAGTTGATATTACCTTATTAACTATTAAAAAAAACAGGAAAAAGAGTAATATAGACCTGGGAATCTTGTGGAATGACCTTAAACACATTTTGGAACTTTTCTTTGGTTGAAAGGGCAATAGATAACAGGTGATGCCGTCATAATTGGGTATAAAGGAGCATTCACGAAAGGCTCGGTTGGCAGTTAGCGGACAGTTTAAGAACCCCTCTCTCTCTCCCTCTCTCCCTCTCTCCAGTGTGTCTGGCCGGAATCACAGTGAAAGTGAGCCCCGAGGTGGATGTGATTCTAGGAGAAACTGCTCGACTGCCCTGCAACTACACCATCTCCGATAGTTCCGTCCAGCCAGTGGTCACGTGGTTCATCGTGAGTATATATTTTTGACATTTTCAACATACATAGCATGTGTGCAGTACGTGATGAGTATTTACCTGACTTTTAGATTACATCGTCCGCCAACTGGCTATCAATAGCACTACTAACAGGGGTCAATGTGAGGGGAAGCTCATGGGGTGCTGGACTCTCCATAAGAGTAAAGTGGCGCGGGGTTGGGGGGAGGTGGGGGATGCTGCAGATGAGGCTGTCCTGTTGTGAGGCTCCTTTGTACAGATTTATCATATTTTTCATTCATTTTTTGTGTCTCATGAATTTACTCCATACCCCGTATTCGGATGCCCCTAGAATCGTTATTTTACATGCAATTTCTATTACAGAAATATTATTTAGATAAACTACATGTTGGACTTCATTGCGAGTTACAGAATAACATTTACATTCTAAAATTCGTCAAATGCGAATTATAGGATCTCCTAGTAGAACCATAAATGTTGCAAAATTGCTTTTGTTGTTGCTGGACATAACTGTCACATAACTGTCACTTCTAAACAAGAGTTAAGCTTCATAATTTGAGCCTCTCTCTCACTCTCTCTCTATGTGTGTGTGTGTGTGTGTGTGTAGGACTCTGCAGGCTCAAGGAAACGTGTCGCTTACAGGTCCCCCCCAGACAGTGGCAATGACAAAATTGGTCTGTTTAAAGACCGTGCCACCATGGAAGCCGACATGACCCTGGTCATCTCTAAAGTCAACGTGGGGGATGAAATGAGCTTCTTCTGCCAGGTCAGAGGAGGAGCCGTGGGCGTCGAAGAGGACGTGACCAAACTCAGGGTTTTCCGTAAGTCCACTTTGCTTCACTGACCACATACTGACCTTACAATCACAAACTCACACAAAGCGCTGAAGCGTTTAAATGATTTGTGACAGAGTTATGAATATAAAATATGAATGCCTTAACAAATGTACTAAACTATCATTCGCCCCGTGCTAATTTGCATATTTAATATTATTTGTCAAAGAAAAAGTCACTGGAAATGAAACACAAGAACACTGGTGAGATGTGAGAAAAATGATTGGAGATGATTGAAAATAACAGAAGCCTTCTAAACAATGAAAGACTCTTCAAACCATATCGACAGCCATCAGTCATGCATGATGAAGGATCAGTGCATTGAATGCATCACACAGTACCGTCTGGAAAACGTTTGATTGGGGACACAAGATAACGTCCACAAGATAACGACCCTAAACACACTGCCGAGAAGATCATGTCGTACTTATCAAATACATAGAGCTGGTGCTGGAGCTCTCAATGGACTTAAGCCCAGACCTCAATATCATTGAATGTTGTTGAGATGAATTGAATTGCGAGAGGCAGAAAATGCAGCCAACTTCTAAGACTGAACTTTGGAGCTGTAGAAAAATATCCCTGCACATTTCTTTGAAAACCTGAAAGCAGTTCTTGTTGAAACGAATTGAAACTGTTATAAAGATAAAGGGTAGACACGTTGCATACTGAAAAAAAATTTTATTAGTTCTTCAGGCTTCTGTGTCATTTTCTGTTTTAATACACATTTTCTGCTTTTTTCCATAAAAACTGAATTTGTACAGTGAATTGAATGGTGGTCTCTGACTTTTGCCAGTACACTCATAGTAAAATGTATTTTAAAGGTATTTAAGTATTTTACCAAAAGAGTTTCTTTGTCATGTAACAATAGCAGAACTCTTTTGTTGCTATACAGAAGGTTTTTTTAAACAGCATTATTCTATAATAAGGGGCAACCCTTTATTCATGCACCCAACCACTAAATACATTCAAATGGTACTTTGAGGGTTTGTGGTTCAATATATAGTCAATATAAAGTCTTAGGCACCAAAGACACATTTTCAAAATCTATTTGTTTGTGTAGTTTGTGTTTATTTGCTGAAAAAAGGGTTAATATTCGAATAAACAAATTTTATAAAATATTAATTAATAATTATAATAATACACACACACATTATATATTTATAAAATAAACAGTGATTGTTAGTGTCACTAACCAATTGTTAGTTTGTTTTTTGTTTTGCCATTTTCAAACCTCTCCTCGAGGACGCCCAGTGTTCTATGTAGTATAATGTTATATGTAAAAAGCAGTTTGACCAATCAGTGCTTCAGTCAATTGAGCTCATGATGTCATTGATGATATTAACGAGTCTCTGTGGCGGCTGTGAAGGTGTCAAGGAAAAATATGGATCCAAGAAATTCTTGTTACTTTTTATTGTTTTTATGTTTATTTGAATTATGAATACGACTTTATTCTAATGTATATTGTGTCTCACTGCTGAGGTCAATTGTTTAAAAATTTGCTTAGATGCCTAAAACTTTCACACAGTATTGTATAACCTTGCCTTCACTAAAAGTAAAAAGTCACTAAAACAGACTTTTTCTGGCCGTTCTCTGTAAAGCCTAGAGATGGTTGTGTGTGAAAATCCCAGTAGATCAGCAGTTTCTGGAATACTCAGACCAGCCCGTCTGGCACCAACAACCACGCCACGTTCAAAGCCCCTTAAATCCCCTTTCTTCCCCGTTCTGATGCTCGGTCTGCACTTCAGCAAGTTGTCTTGACCACCTCTACATGCCTAAATGCATTGAGTTGCGGCCGTGTGATTGGCTGATTAGCTATTTGTGTTAACAAGCAACTGAAAATAAAGTGGCAGGTGAGTATATTTTAAGGTGGTGATATATTACATTATCAAATGATCTCTGTCTTCTGATTCAGCCCATAATATTTTCAAAATGACCCATATTTGATACTATACTCTCTGCTGGAGAGTATAGTTGCCTCCCAAGCATTTACAACACACAATAATCCATATCATCAGAAATCTCAACTTATCTATGTTAACTCGAAATTTGAAATGCATTGACACCTCAAAGGGTGGGAAAGTTTTCAGCTTTGCGACGTATGAGCAGTTTATTCATCCGTTACTTCAAGCTGCACAAAAGCTACGTCCACATTACAAGCCTTATTGCTCAAATGCGATTTTCTGCTCAAATCCGACCTCTCTGACACGAAGGTTCACACTCGTTTGGATAAGTGATTCAAATCTGTCATTAATGTGAACGAACCGGCGTCCTGAAATGACCCACATGATCACATCCTACTCAGTAACGTCACGTGAATGAATCACATCTTCAGCACAAACTGACGAGCAGAATGAGCTTCGCTGAAGATCATTAACTCTGATCAGCTCTCAGCTTCATTATTAGAGCGAGACGAAGGAGAAAAAAGTGAGATGTGTTGCATTTTTACTGTTTATAGGCCTTTAAACAACGAGCCGGATCTTCTTGTTTTGGGCTTGACCTTAATAGGTAAAAACATATGATGTGGTCAGAAAAACTCCTACAAAACTGATCTGACTTTTAAATGAATGAGTTACAGTGCAACTTGCTGCAGCTCACAGATTACATATTGAGCATGCTTTTGGGCCTCCTGTCTCAGTAATGCTACTTTTATTAAACCTTAATATTTAAATAGTAACGCATCACATTAATATTTTTGTTATAGGTGAGAGTGTAGCCTAGTCTTTCTACAATCCCTAGGGGGTATTTTGTAGACTCTCTTCTCCCTTTGCATAGAGTAAATCTTATATGAGACATATGGACCAAGTCTTTTTAATTCAATTTATTAGCCTCGAGTTATGTTTCTAATGAGTTAGTCAAGAGTCAGTTATGGCTGTGAAGATTGCATTTGACACAACTGATTAACTGAGCAATTCTACCTGTCATGTTTGATGGATGTCATTTTGCCAGCCTTAAGACATCTGCCGAGGGGTGTGTAGTTATGACCACTGCAGAACACCCTGTCCTTGATAGTGACTTTCAGTTTGACGTTTAGAGAGAAAGGAATCTAAAGTTATTTACATGAGCTTTAAATCAGTAGCTGACCAATAGCTTCATTTATAGCTGTTTTCAGGTGATTTTCTGTTATTTTCGAACGAGGAATGGTGAAACATGCTCAAATCATTTTCCCTGTCCTTTGTGCTAGAGATGCCTTTCATTTTTCAGACTGCTTTCGGGGGTGCCCAGTGGGAATAAGCTACTAAAAGACTTTTAATAGGAGTGCTTGGGGCATACGCCAGTGTTGTATCCTCAAGCGCAACACTTGACCTGAAGTTACTCCAGGGAACGCCACGCTGCCTCCAGCCCCACCACACACTAGCTAATCAATCTAAATGAAAATGGACTTTACTGCAAGTGATCAATGTGTCAAAAATGTAAAAAGCCCTGAATAAAGGCGTATAGGGTGTCCAGCTTTACAGCTATTTCATTGTAAGTGATATATTTGCCACGCACTTGTTAGTTAATTCTTGTTGTAGGATACCAAACTGGACATTTTGTTTCACTGCCAGCCAAAGTGGCCATTTACAACAAGCTGTTCCTTTTTTGGCATTAGAAAAAAAGCAGAAAACTATTTTTACAGAAAATTTAATGTAAGATTCAACAACTAAATACAAGTTTTTCAGTGTGCTCACTGTTCTCTCTTGGTTTTGTTACAGCTTCCATTCTTTTCAGGAGATGCACTTTACAGCTTTCTTTGAAAAATTGAGAGATATTTTTTCACACTACCAATGTTAAGGTCTGGACTGTGAGGCTGACAGTCTGTTGTTCTGAGAATGGGCATGATTGCATCATGTAGTTACTGCTGACTTTTCAGCGGCACTTCCATGCTGCGAATCTGTTGCTCTACCACATCCCAAAAGACTTTTATTGGATTCAGAGCCAGTGACTGGGAAGGCCACTGAAGGACAATGAACTCCTTATCATGCCCCTTAAACCAGTTTAAGATGGACTTTTCATTGCATTATCATGCTGGAAGTAGCCATTAGATGGTAAATGATTGGTATTAACGATGACTGATTGGTATTAACAGGCCCAACATTTGCAAAAAATACATTTTCCACACCATTACACCACCTCCACCAGCCTGGACTGTTGATACTTGGCAGTTCAGGTCCAGCGATTTATGCCGTTGGCGCCAAATTCTGAATCCACCATCTTAGTGCCTCGGCAGCATTCAAGATTCATCAGTCCATGGTTTTTCATCATGACAAACCAACATCATTGAAATCACATTTTTCGTGTGCCTAGGTGTTCCTAATAAATTGCTTATTGAGTCTATACATGTCTATGGCTGCACAATATTTCATTCGTTGATCATTACTGAAGTAGTTGCCTTTTCAATGCTGTCATTTCAATGCTGATACCAGAGAAGGCTGCAATACATATGCAAATGAGCCATCTAATCAAGGTATTCATGTAATCCAATACAAGTCAAATAATGTAGGCCAAGGGCTCCTGATCATAATCACAATATGTATCAGTACAATCACAGTACCCGTCTTGGCTGCATTGTGCAGCCTGTTATACAGTACACGTGGGTGGGTGTGCTTGCGCCCTAATTGCATGGGCTTATTATGTCTATGTGCTCTGGGCTGGGTCTACAGAAGAGCAGGCTATCGCTGCAGGTCCTGTCCAGATGGAGCATTGAGAGCCATTATTGTATAATTTGTATAATGATTGTGAACGAGAGCCGAGAGACTGTCCTCCTCAGAGAAGGCTGCTGGAGCTGGGCTAATGGCTGATGTTTTGCTGTTGTTGGAAGGAAACCTTGCATCTCCCTTTTTGTCCATTTGTCAGTTTTTGACATGCCTGTTGCCCTTTACGTTGTGTGTAAATTTCGTGAAGAAAGGACCAACATAAACAGCCCAAAATGGCTTGGGAAAAGATCTGGTTCCTTTGATTTTATATTAAAAGTAAAGTAGGTTTTTTCCCTTTTCCTGTAAAGTTACCATTTTGGACATACAAGGTTTTCTTCCTGTAGATTCAGCTCCATATTAGTCTTCTGCATATCATCACTTTGAGTGCCATTGAATGAATAACAGTAGCGTTAATCAGCTCAATTAACAAGATACCTCTTTTTTCTCCTTTCTTTTAGTTTCTCCAGAGAAGCCAGTCATATCTCATAATACCCATAGCATTACCGCTGACCAAGATCAATCTTCTCAGGTATGTTTGTAACATGACAGAGCAGAAGCCGTTGCTAAACGTTAGTAGATCAGATACAGTCTCAGTGAACCTCCCAGTAATACCTACAGGTTTTCAAATTAAAGCTCTTCACCTGCCTTGTGTGTCTGTGCGTGTGTTGTTCAGGTTGGCACGTGTACCAGCAGGAACGGTCACCCACAGCCTCGTATCATCTGGTTTAAAGACTCCAAGCCTCTACCAGAAGTGACAGATTCTAAAGAAAGTGAGTAGTGCATCTAAAGTGCCCTCCCAGAAAGTCTGGGTGATAACTGCACAAGCAATTTTCAACAATGAACAAACATTTGGTTCCTCGATCTGGTATTAGTAGGTCAGCCTTGAACACTACCTGGCAATGAGCAACTTTTTTGCTGGACATATAGAAAGAAGTCTAGCCATTCACTTAGAACACCAAGCAGTGGTGCAATGTCTTTAAACAGACTTTTTTCCTTGTATTTATACATTGTTTTTTGTCCTTCTGTCTTAATCATTTGTTTATATAAGTTAAAAGTATTATAAGTATATTACAACAAGCCTTTTGTTTTCAAAATGCCATTGACAGCTAAAAGTGATCATTAGGAAATGCTTTAGTTTAGCATTGAATAAGTATATGTATTGGATGATGTGGTAAAAAATGACAGCCATGGGCGACATTTAACACTTTTGTTGGGGAGAAGCCATCCCTTCAACTTGTTTTTGCGCTGTGGGCCTCGGTTGCTGCTTTGAGCACAGATGTCAACCGTGAGCTTCCAGTGTTTTCGAAAGTCGCTATCTGTTCCCTTTACTAGCAGAGTAGATCCTAGCTACTAGCTAGGATCTTGACCACGGCATAATGTAAACTTCATGTACTGCATGAAAACTAGTCACATCAGAGTGCAGACTGCCCCCTAGTGTCGTGGAGTTCAGTCTGTATACATAGTAGATAGTTTTGACAAAATATCCATATTCCATAATTAAAGCTAGTTGACGAACATTTCAGCGGAGGCTCCTCTTGCCCTGCCAAATGTTGCCCATGATGACAATCATGATTACCCAACACTACTTTTTCACACATCTTTAGACCCTGTTTACTAAAAACTTTCTCTAATCTGGGGAGCCCCAAAAGTATTCTAGCATATTATTGAACATCATTTCGTTGTGGATCTGGCATGAGACAGTGTTTCTCTCTTTCTTCTATCTCTCTCTTGATTTCTCTCAGAGACCTACATGGTGCCCAGAGTGGTGAAAGAGTCATCGGGTCTGTTCACGGTGGCCAGTGAGCTCTATATGCAGCTGATGAAGGAGGATGGCAAGTCGGTTTTCCACTGCACTGTGGAGTATGCAATGCCCAATGGACAAATCACAAAGGAAAGCTCTGATCATTTCAGTCTCACAGTGTACTGTAAGTTTTTCACACTGATGCATGCAAATTTAAGCAAAAAAAAAAAAAAAACTGTTGTGTTGCAGATAACATTGAGAAGAGATCTGGTCACAATACATCATCATAGCTGCCATAATACATGACCTTGCTTTTATACAACAGCTGTTTTCAAAAAGGACATACAAATCTTTACTGTTTATCTTTACAAATCTTTATTTACACCTTACATTCCGCTTTATTTTGTGTTTCTACTTACATTTTTCCTAACCTCCCATCGTTTTGGAATTGGATTTGCAGTTAGTGGTGGTTTTATTGAAATATGATGTACCCCTGAATACCAACCTCCTTCCTCACTCTTCTCCACCAGATCCAGCGGAGAACATGTTTTTCACACTTTTGAACCAAGGCCCGTTCAAAGAAGGAGACAGGGTTCAGATGAAGTGTGAGACGGACGGAAACCCTCAGCCTGAGTTTGAATTCTACAAGGGAGATGTGAGAACGAAATCACCACCAAACCCCCAGGCTCTTTTAGTGATTCTTCATACTCTTCTTGAGTTGTTACCCACTCTTTGCTTTTTTCTGTTTTGCATTTGCAGGTCAAACTTGGACAAACTGGCACGGGTTTATGGACACTGGAAAATGTCACTCGAGACGATGCTGACATCTACAAGTGTTATGTTCTGGATTTTGAAACTTTTGTTGAACTGACCAGAACTCTCACCTTGAAAGTGGAGTGTGAGTAGAAATGAATTCGAATCAAGTGTGAATTTGTTAAAAAGGCAAATTCAGACAGTTTCCCTTTAACAGTAAATATAGCTGCACAGCCAAGACATTGATGTCTTCTTTAGCTTTGCACTGGGATAAGATACTTAACAAGTAATGCAAGCTTTTACTGCCTCATGCAAATGCTTGTGCAGACAAGTGGTCCAAAATTACTTTGAGTAAAATCGTGTTACCTTAATGTGGCAGGCAATATGATATGTTATCATTACTATGGTAAATTCAGCTCTCCTATTTTTTTTCTGAGTATATCGAGGGCATAATCAGTTTTTCCTGAACAATAAACAACTACATGTGTCAAGAGACAGATGTAGACCAGGTCTACAGTTTTGCTAGTGCATTTTGTTCTTTCCAAATTGTTGAACCTTGTAATACTGTAATTGTAATACTGTATGTATGATCAAATATCCTTCAGTAACCTTCTAATATCACAGTGTTATATATTTCACTTATTGCTAGAGCTATCAATGTTAATGCATTAATTAACACCATAAATTATTAATGGTGCCAAACAGCAGACTGAAGCCCAGCTGTACCTCACTGTATACTGCAATGACAGAATCCACAATTGTTGCACTTTGCTTCAGCTCTTAAAGCGACACCTTTGACAAATTACACTGAACAGTGCTTATAGGAGACCTATGCATAAATCACAAGCAACAAATTAACAAAAGCAACTGCAAAGTTGAAAGTTACAGTTCCCCGTAAGAGGCTCCACTGTAACTAAAACTGTATGACCGAGAGCTTCAACCATGAAGGAGTTGAAACAATTAACTGTATAGGAAAAATATACTCAGTGGTTGGAACTTGAGACACTGTTGCTCTCGCTGGACATCAGTGATAAAACTGGAAACTGTTCACTTTATGGAAATCACATGATATCCATGTTCAGGTTGTTACCCCTGCAATGGCATTATGAAAGTTATCTTTTTAAATTGTTTAAATAGAAAATCTGTTCTAGTGAAACTGTATCAAAATGGCTTTTAACTCACTCATTCATGTTTAGTAGGATAAAAAGTCTCCACAAGGGGGAGCTATCAGGATCACGATGTTAGCCAATTTTGCCGGGTATTAGAGTGGTACTTCAATGACACTGTGTGATCTTGTCAAATGAAAAAAGTCTTTAAGTCAAATAAGACAAACGTGATTAATCCAGCACAAACTCAAAACACTGGCTGGATTTCCTTACAAAGTTTCTCAAATGATGTGCGCATTTAAAAATTTCCACAGGGAAAAAAGGCAATTAAATGTCATGTGTTTAATCCAGTACAGTTTTGCGAAGAAACTTTAGTCTACCATGAATAGGGGCAGCGAAATGTGCAAGATAGAGAGACTGAACTTGTTTTTTAACTATAAGTTGAATTATCTTTAAAGCCATTTGTCATGTTTTTATGGCCACATTGTTTGAAGCTTGGAGATGCTGGGAGGGACAAGCAATGGCCCACCTAATGAGGGCGTAAATCTCTGTGCCACCCCGACAACGTCCACCTTGCACCAGACTCATTTGGGAGCACAGTGTGCAGAGCAGTTTTTCAAATGAGCTTTGGATTAAGCATTTCGGAATGTCGAAAGGAACCTTCAAAAAGCAACTGGACCATTGGTAGTAATCAGGGAATCATTAGACTCACAGCTCCCACCTCATTCTGGCATAAAACTCTTTCTGCAAAAATGTGGGTTTTCTCAGGATTTTTTCATTCCATTTTTGTCAATGTCTATAATTTTAGTCGTTTGACAGCCGTTTTACCTAACGTTACCATTTTGCACATACAAAGTTTTAGACGACTCCAATGATGTGTTAGCAGCATATCGTCGCTGTCGGACAAAACCATGTATCTCTATTTTGTGATATTGGATGTCATTTGAAAATACTAGCTTCTCCTTACGTTGTCTTAACAGTTGGATAAACAAGTGGATAAACAGAAATGTTCTAAGATGAAGTAGAATAAAATCTTGTTTCATTAACATCAATTCCGGTCATTCAGATTAGAATGTTTTCTTCGTTTTCCTGTAAAGTTGCTTTATTTTTATTCCGACAGTAACGATAAACAGTGTTGAGCTGTTCAGAATTTCAGTCAAA
Organism: Pygocentrus nattereri; assembly: GCF_015220715.1. NCBI lineage: Eukaryota > Metazoa > Chordata > Actinopteri > Characiformes > Serrasalmidae > Pygocentrus > Pygocentrus nattereri. The sequence goes on along the minus strand of NC_051213.1, from coordinate 43,231,460 downwards.
TGCTAACTAGTCTCCATTGCCCTCTTTCTCTCAGATCTGGACCCAGTTTCCATTGTACCTGCTGGCCCTTTGATTCTCAAAGGAGGTGATGCCTTGGACCTGCAGTGTCAGACCAAATCATCAAATGATCACTACGTGGTTTGGAAGAAGGCAAGTCCCAATTTTTTTTTTTCTTTGCTCTTACTTTTCTTCCCCTCATACTTTCTATTCCTGCTTTTTGATACCTTTCTTTGTGGTGCCGGTTTAGCAGATGGTGTTTGGGTAGAGTGAGCATAAACACCTCAGTCTGAATCTATAATCGGAATGTATTCAATCAGTTTGGCAGAAATCTTTGCATGTAAACACAGCCAATGTCAGTGTCACAGCAACAGATTTTCTGCAATGGTCCTAAAAACTGTTTTTGGCAAGTGCTGAAACAAGAAACACAAACTGATCGATGGCCTTCAAGTCATGCTGGCTTTCTGCATTTTTCCTCTAATGATAAAGGAAAGATAAATAGCTTCTGGGTGCAATTTATTACAGTGCGTAAACAGCCCAGGCACATCAATCAATTAAAAGGCAATAAATGGTTCACACAACACATTCAATAACATCACTGGTTAGCCATATTATCATTTTTTTTTGATACAATGTATCAAACTGTTTGGCACAAGTGGCACTTACTATCCACAAAGTTGGGCTTTAATCTGAAAAAGTGACTAGCATGGCATGTGCTACCCCGGGCTCAATGAGGACGCTGGAGGCAGGATTCTGAGTTGCAGCAGCCATTATTTTTATTTCACACAAAATAACCAACCAAACAACGCAGACCTGGCCACTTTGCAGTGGCTGTCGCTATCTAACCTTTTCAGTCTGTTCACAGAGCATTTCAACTCTTTCTTGTCCTGCTGCTCATCCCTCTCTCGCTCCGTTTCCTCTCAGCTCATTTTAAAGGCGCTCACCAGAGCACCAGAGCCGAGAGGGAACGAGAGCTCATCGCTCCGACTCCTCTATGTCACCCACGCTGGCAGCTCAGCCACCTGGGTCCAACGTCGCGGCCTTGCTCGTTCCTCCGTCTGGTGCCTCCTGTAGCTGGCACCAGTGTCGTCTTCCTCCTGCCGTCACTCCCATGACTCGTGTCTGTCGGGGAAGCTCTGCGTGGCTCTCTCCCTGGCATCCTTGCCGAGGTGCGTCGCGGCTGCGTGCTCGGGCCCCAACGATGACAGCCGAGAGAGCCAGCAGAAATCTCTCGGCCGTCATCGTTGGGGCCCGGGGAGCGGACGCATGCCACAGTGACAAACTGCAACTGTTTTACTGCATTTCAAGAAAATGGCAGATGGAGAATGGAGGTGTTGTTCATTACTGTTTTAACACTTCAGTTTTTAAGTTGTGAAATGTGTGCTTTCTGGTTGAGTTATTGTATGTCCAATTAAGGCACAATCCCATTTCTTATTTTTAGCCCTACCCCTTGTTTTCGAGTGTCCCCTGACCTCTTGGAACGGAGTTACAGGGGTAGTGGTTGAAATCTTCCCCTACGAAATGGGACCCTTAAATAAAAAGGAGCATTACTTCATTAACAGCTACTAGCTCTGCTCTATACACTGTTAGAAATAAACGTACTATGCAGGTACATGATTCATTCATCAAGGTACAAACAATGTAAGTGTACCCTCAAACGTACATCAGTGGTTTTAAGGTCAAATAGTGTACCTTACATGAGTTTTTCCCTAGTAGAAAAGTAGTTATTTGTACCTTTTCATAACCAAATGTTTTAAAACACAGCAATGGGGGTGGTGTAGTCAATACAACTCAGAAAATATAGTTTCAATGGATTACACAGCCATCTTGCCTGTTTTTCTTATAGCACTTTATTTAGAGTGTGTCTCTGAAAAACCTTTGGAGGGCCAAGTAGCAACAACACTTCACCCTACCCCTCTATCCCAACAAAAATCGGGACAACCTACACGTAGAAGTGAACTTGCAAAACAGGCGTACAATAAATATTATTTACATTTGATTATATATCCCACTTTTCTATCATGTTAGGACACTATCAGCATTTGTCATTGTCTGTTTACACTATGCAGGAATATTATGTCTATAAGCCAATCCACCATGCAGTGTAAGAAGAAGGTGGGCACTGGATGTTTGTGCGGTCTGATACAGTCAGAGTGAACCTTCCATTACTCCTACTACAGGTTTTTCAAGTGAAATCACTTCACCTAACCTGTGTGTTTGTGTGTGTGTGTGTGTGTGTGTCTTGCAGGCTGGTAAGGAACTGTCTCAGACAGGTGGACTCTCCCTGAAGTCCGTCACTCTGGCAGATGCTGGTGAATACGTGTGTGTCGCATCTATGCGCTCAGTGCCAGGTCTAGAGAAACAAGCTAACATCACCATCAGAGTCGAAGGTACAACACACATCTACATTCACTCAGATTGATATGTATAACACTACTGAGCAAAAGTTTGTAATTACTTGTTACATTGATAATTAATATTATAATCCTCCCATCAAATACCTCACATTTTCTTTCTTCTGTGTTTCTTTTTTGCTTGATAGTGTTAAACATTTCAAGCACTTTTGCCTCTTTCAGCCTTCTGTTTTAAAGCCATCCAGACACCACAGTGCAGGTTTGATTCGGCTAACTGCTCTGCTATCACAAATATAGATGATAAAAACTTATTATATGAAGTCTACTGATTGGTGTTGGAGTGACAGAAAGGCGAAATCAGACCTGTTTTGTTAGTGCCTTATGCTGCAACCTGCTAGGCTAAGCTAACGCAAGTGCATGGTGCCTCCCACTACAGTACCAGCTCTGTTCTAGCAAACCTGTAATTTAAAACACCCGTTTAAAGGATAAAGACTCGTGTCTGAGAGCACAAATTCGAATGACGATGTTGAAGTAACAAAAAGCTAAAAATATAGAATTATTCTGTGGTGCCGGGCAACGCTAAAGCTAATGTAGCTAGTTATGCGGCTACAGGCGAAACCCACCACAGTACAGGCTGTTTCAGTAACTCATGCTCAAATAACCGTTTAGAGGACAAATAAGATGAGAGCGCACTGAGAGACTGGAGTGGAGCTGGAGTGGCAGATGGAATCAAACGCCTTTGTGGTGGGTGGCATGTATGTTGCTGTTAGCTTGTTTGCAGTTAGCCGTTAGTTTGTGTAGTTTTCTTGGGTATTTCCTGGTTCTGATTTAGCAGTCCAACAGATGGAAGCAGAAACCATAACCGGTCTCATGAGTCCAGACCAGTTCAGAACAGCCCAGTCCGGCCCTGAGAACCATTTGGCTTGATAGTGGAAAAGTGGCGTATGTCTGTGAGTAGCATTAGCCTGTAGTCAGAGTGCAAGATGTGGCTACTTAAGCTACTGAGTAAACCATCAAAACGTTCCTGAATTGCATTAAAGTCCCTGTTGTTGGTGGAGACGATGGCCGGGTTGGGCCTGCATTAGCCACGACATGCCCAGAGTGCCCGGTCTCAACCTCCATTTCCTCAGATCTGATAACACTGCAGCAGGAAGCCGGAAAACTGATGTTTACAGGGTGTGATGTGTTGATGAATAAGAAAACACTTGTTTGAGAGTTTCTTAGACAGGATTATGGCTGTGGTTATTCAAATATATCCATATCCAATTGTGCTCTGATCAGTTACGACCTCAACAAGAGTTGCAAAACTGATCGTGTTTTACAACATACAGTAACCACACATCTAAGGAGAGGTACAGTGGGGGAAAAAAAGTATTTAGTCAGTCACCAATTGTGCAAGTTCTCCCACTTAAAAAGATGAGAGAGGCCTGTAATTGACATCATAGGTAGACCTCAACTAAGAGACAATGAGGAAAAAAAATTAGAAAATCACATTGTCTGATTTTTAAAGAAGTTATTTGCAAATGGTGGAAATTAAGTAAGTATTTGGTCAATAACAAAAGTTCATCTCAATACTTTGTTATATATTCTTTGTTGGCAATGACAGAGGTCAAACGTTTTCTGTAAGTCTTTACAAGGTTGGCACACACCGCTGCTGGTATGTTGGCCCATTCCTCCTTGCAGAGCAGTGATGTTTTGGGGCTGTCGGCGGGCAACACGGACTTTCAACTCCCTCCAAAGGTTTTCTATGGGATTGAGATCTGGAGACTGGCTAGGCCACTCCAGGACCTTGAAATGCTCCTTACGAAGCCACTCCTTTGTTGCCCTGGCAGTGTGCTTGGTATCATTGTCATGCTGAAAGACCCAGCCATGTTTCATCTTCAATGCCCTTACTGATGGAAGGAGGTTTGCATGCAAAATCTCACAATTCATGGCCCCATTCATTCTTTCATGTACACGGACCAGTAGTCCTGGTCCCTTTGCAGAGAAACAGCCCCAAAGCATGATGTTGCCACCCCCATGCTTTACAGTTGGTATGGTGTTCTTTGGATGCAACTCAGCATTCACTCTCCTCCAAACACGACGAGTTGTGTTTGTACCAAACAGTTCTACTTTGGTTTCATCTGACCATATGTCCCTGGCGGCGTAGTGTGTTACTGACAGTAGCCTTTGTAATGTTGGTCCCAGCTTTCTGCAGGTCATTCACTAGGTCCCCCCGTGTGGTTCTGGGATTTCTGCTCACTGTTCTTGTGATCATTTTGACCTCACGGGCTGAGATCTTGCATGGAGCCCCTGATCGAGGGAGATTAGCAGTGGTCTTGTAGGTCTTCCATTTTCTGATTATTGCTCCCACAGTAGATTTCTTCACACCAAGCTGCTTGCCTAATGCAGATTCGGTCTTCCCAGCCTGGTGCAGGTCTACAATCTTGTTTCTGGTGTCCTTCAACAGCTCTTTGGTCTTCACCATAGTGGAGTTTGGAGTGTGACTGTTTGAGGTTGTGGGCAGGTGTCTTTTATACAGATAACAAGGTCAAACAGGTGCCATTAATACAGGTAATGAGTGGAGGACAAAGAAGCCTCTTAAAGAAGAAGTTATAGGTCTGTGACAGCCAGAAATCTTGCTTGTTTGTAGGTGACCAAATACTTATTTTCCACCATTATTTGCAAATAAATTCTTTAAAAATCAGACAATGTGATTTTCTGAAATTTTTTTTCCTCATTTTGTCTCTCTTAGTTGAGGTCTACGTATGATGTCAATTACAGGCCTCTCATCTTTTTAAGTGGGAGAACTTGCACAATTGGTGACTGCCTAAATACCCCCCCCCCACTGTATACACCAACTTGCCACTTCATTAAGTACACCTCCTTGTATCTACACTCTTGGCTATACATATAGGTGCATTTTCCATTCATTATTATTCAATGAAACCTGAGATACTACAAGGTAATGGAGAAAAACATTAATAAACAATAATTGTCGTTGTAAGTAGCACAAGTTTCTATTCCGAGGAGCAATACCCAATCTGGCAACCCAGGCCAAGGTTGCTGAGACTGTTTGAAGATGTCAGTGTTAAGTAGTACAGGACAGCAGAGGAAACAGTGTCTTTAATCACAATTGGTGGTGGTGGTGGTGGAGTGTTAGTGTGTGTTGCGCTGGTGCGAGTGGATCAGCCACAACAGTGCTGTTGGAGTTTTTAAACACCTCATTGTTACTGCTGGACTGAGAATAGTCCATCAACCAAAGATATCCAGCCAACAGTGTCCTGTGGACAGCGTCCTGTGACCACTGATGAAGGACCAGAAATGGACCAACAAGGTAGGAGTGTCTAACTGACTGGATAGCGAGTGGACAGCGTTTAAAAATTCCAGCAGCACTGCTGTGTCTGATCCACTCGTACCAGCGCAACACACACTAACACACCACCACCAGAAGTGTCACTGCGGTGTTGAGAATGATCCACCATACAACTAAAACCTGCTCTGTGCTGGTGCGTAACAGTTTTTAGGCTAACTAATCCGGTCTTCCTGGATCTGGCCAGCTTTTGTGAAGGTCTGTCATCATTTTTCACTTAAAGGGCACTTCAAAATAAGTGTTTTTCAGCTGATGAGCCAAGAGTGCGGTCATTTAATTTTCTTTATTTCATTCTGTAGTGATGCACTTGAAAGCTGTGCTATGAAAGATTCTTTTGTTAAAATTTAAAGAAGTAGCCTTACTGAATCAAGAGAAAACACTAAAATATGGTGGCTGCTGCAAATCAACCTATAAACCTATAACCAGTGGTTGGTTAGTATAGTGGTTAACACCTCTGCCTTCTACACTGTAGATTGGAGTTCAATCCCCCACCAGGGCAAGTGCCCTACACTATATCAATAAGAGTCCCTGGGCAAGACTCCTAACACCACCTTGGCCTACCCGTGTAAAATGATCAAATTGTAAGTCGCTCTGGATAAGAGCATCAGCCAAATGCCATAAATGTAATGTAAATGTAACCACTGCTGTTTTCCTTGATCTTGCAGGCCTTTTTGAGTTACTGTGCTGTGTTTCTGTGTTTTGTATGTAACAAGCTAGCAGAATATCTCTGATTCGCACATGAAAGTTCCACTAAAGGCTCAGTACATCATATTTGTAATGTTAACCTTATATTATATTATATATTATATTCTTATTTATCATACATTTGAATTAATCTGTTAAATCTTATGCTTCATCCATTGAAAGTCTGTACTAAAAAACTAATACTGATACTGAATTCTCTCTCTCTCTCTCTCTCTCTCTCTCTCTCTCACTATTTCTCTCTCTCCTACAGGCAAGCCTGAGATTGATGTGCCTGTTAAAGTCGAGGTGAAGAAAAAGGGAGATTCAGTCACTCTGAGGTGCTCTGCTCTAGGCTATCCTGCTCCACAGTTCAACTGGAGACCCTCTGGCAAAGAGGTGTGTGTGTGTGTGTGTGTGTGTGTGTGTGTGTGTGTGTGTGTGTGTGTGTGTGTGTGTGTGTGTGTGTGTGTGTGTGCAATTGTCTGCAGAAGTTTTTCTCTCCCTAGTTATATACATGGTGTGTTGATTTTTCTAAGTGATGTGTGTTTAAACAGTTGTGTGCCAACGTTTGGTTGCGTTTGGGTGAAAATAAGTCAACACATCATCCAAAGAAAACATAATTCTGCACATTTTAATTATTGTTTATTTACTGAACATATTTGGGGGGGGTACATAAAATGTGGCCTGTGCAAAAGTTTGGGCACATTTTATATTTTGTAATTTTTTTCTAATATGTTACAAAGTTGTTATTCCTAGATGCTTCCATTTCACAATAATAGCACTTAGGCTATTACTCTAGGGCAGATCTAGCAGGACAGAAATTTCACAAACTGACTTGGCCAGTTGACTGGCCAAGGAGGCATCCTGTGACAGCGCTATGTTTTAAGTCACTGAGCTCTTTAGCACAACTCCTTCTACTGCAAATGTTTCTCTTTGGAGATTGCAAGACCATGTGCTTGATTTTGTAAACCTTTTACCCATGAGTGTGGCTGAAATACCTGGATCTCAGTATTTAGGAGGGATGTCCTCATACTATAGGCCATAGAGTGTATTTCTTAGCTGCTATGTCTCCACAGACTGTACATGATTATTGTGTGTGTGTGTGTGTGTCTTTATAGTCAGTGACAGTAGAAGGACAAAAGACTATCAGCATAAACATCCTGCCGGCCACAGATGCAGTCATTACCGATGGTGTCACTTGTGAAGCGACCAATAAATTTGGCACAGACACCAAGAAGTTTGAGGTGGCTGAATCAGGTTGGTTTTTCATGACTATTACAATTATGCTGCTATGTCACCCAGCCTACAACACTAGTCAGATGTTCTGACATGTGACTGAAAGTATACATTTCCCATTTTATACATTTTCTTTGTTATTTTTACTTGTAAAGTGCTAAAAATATTGCATATTTTCATTTTAAATTGTCATCGTACATTTTCAAATATGTAACATATGTGCCTGACTTGAATGATTACATGAAATATTTGTATTATTATTATTCTTGTTGTGACTATAATTTTATTCATATTCATTATTATATAATGCAACCGGAAATACTACAAGGTAACAGAAAAACAACACCAATAAACAATTACTGTCATAGTAAGTGGCATTGAAAATTATATTCCAAGGAGTCCTACCCAATCTGGCAACCCAGGCCAGGTTGCTGAGACTGATGTCAATGTTAAGCAGTACAGAGCACAACCCAGGCCTTTAATTACAGTTGCCCTTATTCATCCAGGTCTGTCCACCTTTAATGGTATGCAAACTACTCTGCATCGGATTTCATGATATTTGAGTACAATGTGGGAAGAAATTGATTCTGACAAACAAGCTACACTGACATAAGTTTAGATGATAAAGACACAAAACTGGGGAAGCAAAGCTGAGAGGCTGGGACAGAAAGCTGAAATTAAACCTGTTCTGTGATGTTATATTTGCCCAACTATGAGGCACATAAACCAGCTGCTTTAGCCGGGTTAGCTTATCTAGTGTCCTACAGATCAAAGCAGCACAATACAGGACCGATTCCATCCGCTCTGCTGTTAGACAAAGTGTGGACGATAAAAAATCCCTGAGAAAGTTAAGTCGCGAAGTGTTGGAGCAACAGGGAGCAAAATTGAACCTGTTTTTAACGTTTTGAGCTGTAGCCTGCTGGGCTAGGCTACGGCTAATATAACTTTAGTTAGCTTAGCAGACTAAAGGTTCCACCCACCATAGTTAGTACAGGCTCATTTCCAGCTAACTGGTGCACAAATAACACCTATTTAGAGGACTCTGAAAACAATTCTGAAAGAATTGACTGGCTGGTGTTGGAGGGACGGCCAGGCGTGAAGGTTTTCTGTAGCATTTAGCCTGTTAGCTACTACCGTGTAGTCTTTCTTCAGTATATCGTGCACTGATTTAGCAGCACAGCAGTTGGTAAAAGAAACCGTAACCGGTCTCAAGACTCCGCACAGGTTTCCCCTCATAACCATTTGACTACCTTTTTCCCCAGAAGTGTGTAGAAATGGGTTTTATATCATTTTTTGCAATAGAGTGGACATGCCAAAAAGTTTGGACTGGTACTGTGTATTGTTTTCATGTAAGCACAATACATGTACATTACAAGTAACTAATCTTACTGTACTTTTTTTTTTCCCTCTTTCTTTCCACAGCTAACACTGCCGATAGACGCAACCATGCAGGATCAGGTAGACACTTGTCGCTGCTCTCCCTGCTCTCTCTCCTCCTCTCCTCCCTTTCTGGACTCTGTCTTGTACATACTCTGTAGCCTCGCTATCCCAGCACTGTACATTGTATATTGTGTATCGCTACCAGAACCACTGTGTAAATTGTATATTGTATGATGCTTTCCCATCTTTGTATGATGTCTGGCCTGAACTTTCTGCCCTGAACTTTTTGTGCGATTCCTGCACCTCTGACTATTTTCCTCCTTGGGGGGACAATAAAAGATTCGGTTCTATTTTCCTCTCTGCTCCTTCCTTCCTTGTCTTTCCCTCAGAGTGTCCGTTTGTTAACTTTCTTTCCTTCCTCACCTCTGTTATGCGTCACTGTAGTGTGTGTCTTGTCATGGTGGTGGGCTTGTCACTAGCGTTGTGAGTATCTTTCACTGTCGCCGGGGGGTGTTTTTTTGTTGTCTATGCTAAAATGGTTCATGCTACGGGACTCAACTCTCTTTCCTTCTTACACTGCTGCTCATAGGAAGTCCTGTGTTTGCAAAAGGTCTGTACGCTTGCTGGTGCTTATCTGTATGTGTATGTATTACGGTTGGGGGGAATTGTAATGCAAAGAAATAATTTCGGTACAAAACGAGATCTAAAATGTTACGATACCTTTATTTTGCATATGATGAAAATGTGGTGATTTGCTTTATATAAGCCAGTGATGGTGGTGCCAACTGAGCTTTTTTCTCAATGGGAAAAATGAATGGCTTTTTCAGAAATCACTGCTGTCACACTTTGTGGTGAACAAAAATTGTAAAAAACGTGTTGCCCTACATATATTTTTCCCCTAACTTTTCACTTGATCCTCTGAATTATGAGATTTATAAGTAGATAAAATATAAATATTGCTACATGAATGCCAACACTGCTGCATGTTAGGCCTGGGCGATATCTAAAAATAATTAGCACTCATTTTTTCTAGTTTTCAAGAATGGCTCATAAGCTCCTTCTGGTGTAGGTTCATGGTGACCTACATTCTTTTAGCACTGCCTGATGGAGAAACATCAGATTGCAAGTGATTTCCAAAGCCAGGATGCCTTCGTAAAACAATATAAATTATTATATTTTGACTACGTATCTGAAACAAGATGCTTAAGCCAAACAGAAAATGCTGCAAATTTGTCTGAGAAGACATGTCAAACTCTGGGAAAACCACAGCACTGTAATGTAGCCCAACACCTTTTTAAGGCCCCATAATATCCCACTGTTTTACAGTAAAAGTGAATGAAACATTATGTCTACATATTATTTCATATATATTCAGCAAGCTGTTGAAGGGAACATCAGTCTTTCCTAGTTTTCTGTCACTTCTCTTTCCCAACATGATGATTGTCACCTTTAAGCATGGATTCCTGAAAAAGCCATTTACATTAATGGAGATAATGTAGCTAATGGTAGCCTAATGTTACTAACTCTCTAGCTTATGTACTTCATTGGCGGTTTACTGAGAAACACATCAGTGCTTTGAATACTTGACTAGGGTCAGCTATGGTAGCTAGCTAACTTGGCCGATATGAAGAAAGATCACCCTTCGTTTTTTTATTTTCCACTCAAAATGGCCAAAAGTTATAAGTGCACAAAACATATTTATTTGCTTTTTTTCCAGTATTTATTCTATACACCCTTTGCCTTCATCATAGCTTCCATTCTTTGAAAAAACTTGCTTTCAGTTTTTCAAGAAAATCTGCAGAAATGACCTCAGTCGTTGGAGTCAAACACATTCAGAGATAATGGACTGCAGTGGTCAGCCTGTTGTTCAGAGAACACCAGCAACTTGTATGATTTGCAAAAGTGAATAACTAATTTGATGGCAGTTTTGAGTGGCTATTAAAAAAATGAAGGTTGGGTCACAGTACTGTAAATATTGCTAAAATAATTTGCAATCTTGCACAAAGAGTCGAGGCGAGGCATATGTGAGAATGGCCAACAGACAAAATCTAAATATGTATTTCTTAGCCTTATTGGTTTGATTAACAGTTCTATTACTTACAATAGATTTATATCATGCTAATTGAATTGTTGGGCTGGCACTAGGGCTGTGACAATAACCATGATCACCCCAATTTTTTAACATATTAATTTAATTATATGTTTATTTTTTTTGTATTTCCTGTTTTACCAGTGAAGTCAAGGGTGTGCGGTATGGTGTGTGATACAAAAAAAAAAAAAAAACACAAACACTAATCATTGTTTAGTTATCACCATTGACTGTCTTCCATCCTATGTTCAAGAGATTCTAGAGAAACAATTTTTCGGTTGCCAGTCATTTCAACTTCACATGCAACAGAAAGGGACAGTCCATTTAACATATGGTGGATTTCTTTTCTGTTTTAAAAGTTTTTTAAAAGTTTTTCTCTGTGATTAATATTTATCATTACTACACCATACAGATAAAGTTCAACTGAATGGATGGACACATGATACACAGACATAAAAAGACACTCTGTTGTAGGAAGGAAACATTGTAACTCCATTTTTGACATTTTTCAGTTTTGGACATAATTCAAAAATACCTGTTACCCTTTACATTGTACGTAAATTCCGTGATGAATGGACGAAAAGAAAAGGCCCAAAATGACTTGGAAAATAGTTTGGTTTCATTGACTTACATTAAAAGTAAAGTAAGTTTTTTCCTTCTCATTTTGGAGATACAAGGTTTTCTTTCCACAACAGCAAAAAGCATTTAAAAAAAACAGTTGGAGTGAGATTTTAACTGCAAGTGCTTGTAGCAAACATTTTTAACATATTTATAAACTTTTATGTGTTATCACCCATACAGATGACGCTAAATTTTTCGATTTAATAATGGCCACATATGTAGTTCCTAGGCTTAGTGTTATAATCGGAAATCTGGTCGCATTTTGGAAGGCGCAGCTGGTGAATTTGGACGAGGCAATATGGCACATTTGTAGTTAAAAAGCTTCCGGAAACGGTGGAGGTTGTGGGCGTTGGCGGTAGGAGTGGGTGAGGGGGCACTGGTGGTAACTACCAAACCATGGGGATATGCTGCTTTTTCACCACAGTAAGAAAACTTCCCCACAGTCACAGCCCTAGTTGGTACTGAATTGCTGGTATTTGTACTGAAGGCAAAATTTGGGTATTGATCCAATACTATGTGCCGTATGCAAAAGTTTGAACATCTCGGTCAAATTACATGCTTTGTTGATAAGTGAAAATAATGAAACCCATGTAAATATGAAATTTTAACATATTGGAGGAAAAAAATAATGGCACATTTTACGTTAAAATCAGTGAATACACAGTAAATGTGTGTTAAAATGTACAGAAGTGTGTTAATTGTAGAGAATATGTTCAGTTATTTATACTTAGAAAATACAATAAAGCATGTTATTTGACCAGGGATGCCCAAACGTTTGCATTCAACTATGTATGTGAGAGAGATCGTTCTTGGGACAGTGTATGCATTATGTGTGTGTGTGTGGTTTTTTTTGTATTTGTCAGGTGGGGGTCGTTCCCTCTGTTTTTGTTTCCCATGTGATATGATATTTTAAAAAAAAACAATCCCTTATTGTTCTCTTCTTTCCTCCCCACCCTTTCTACCCCACCCATCTCCTGTCCCTGCCTTCTACTGCTGAACTCATCTCTTTCTCGTCTCTGTCCCCACCATTTGTTTCATCCATCACCCTCCAACCACCTCTTCTTGCGTCTCTCGAAACTCCTTCACTTTGACTCCTTCATGTCTTCTCCAACCTTCTCCATTCTGTCTTCTCTCATCCTTCCTCTCTCTTTCTCTACTAGTAGCTGAACCTCAACAGGCCGGCTCCAGCATAGTAGTGATCGCCGTGGTGGTGTCTGTGCTTCTGCTGCTGTTCATTGTGGCCGTCCTGTACTTCCTCAGTAAGAAGAACAAGATGCCTTGTGGCAAAAAGGACAAGTGAGTGCCTGATAGGAGAAGAGTGGACAGTGACGTTTATCTAAGATACAGGACAGATGTCTTGTATCTGAGATAAAGTGCAGAGGGGGAGTGTTTTGTCGATGTGGCTGGTAGGCAGGGTACCTGCCCTCATTGGCCACTTAATCTGGTACCATCTACCTATACAGATCATTCTACTCAATTGGATTGTGTCCAATTCTGAGTTAAGAACCACGTTTCAGACTTTTAACTAACTTGGACTTGAACTTTCCCAAATGTTTAGGTAGTGACTGTTTCAGTACTGACAATTTTAGCTCATTTTTAGCAAAACACTAGCCAGTAAATGACTAGCAAACACAGCTTTGAACAGTTGAACACTCATAAAATCATAGTATTTTTCATTAAAATCCCAAAAATGTTTATTGATTGCAGAAAATGTGTTTTGGTAGTGACAACTTTTAATGTTGCACACAGCTAATTTCTCACCATGTGGCCATGAGGGACAGGGATACAGTCTCACTTCCTGCTCTAAAATGCAGGGGTGTGGCTAAAATTAGGCTCTGGCCGTGGACTAAAACTCTTTGTTGTAGTAATGACATGAAAACATTTGCCAGATACTGCTGTCCAATGTTTTTTTATTATTATTTATTTAAAAATTAAACTCATGATAAATGTGAATCTATCAAGTTTAAAAGGAAAGAAAATACAAAAACAACTACAACGTGGTTTTTCCACAAGTTGAAATTTAAGGTTGGATTTGGGACAGACAGAAAGTACTCTTTATTTGCTGATTTTGTTTCTATGTGTATATATGTATGTATAGTCTCATAAAGCCTTGGGTATAAGTAGATTGTAACATAATACTTGTGAATATCTAGGGTTTGAATACTTTATTCTTTTTTAAAATAGGTTTTTGCTGTGGGATGGTCGAATATTCTATATGCGTTTTGTATTTGTACAGTAAAGGGATGAGGGAGTAGCTAAGTAGCATGCTACTTTTTGTAGTTAGCTACCATTTTTTGTAACTAATATCTGTAGCTGCTACAGTTCAGGGAAATCTAATAGCTGTAGTGCCTGTCTGTAATTGTAGAACTACAAAGTGTAACTATATAGTAAGTGGAGCTGATAAAATGCACAATGAGTGTAGAAACAAGGAGGGGCTCATAATGTTATACCTGATCGGTGTATATTGATGAAATGTGTAAATTGGAGAATTTTATATATATATTATATTATATAGTTTTATTACATAATTTACACAAAATTCTGTTTTTTATTCAGTTATTTTTGTTGATTTTTGTTAGGAAAAACCTGGAATGATTGTCTTTGCATTTAATCTTAATTTTCGTTGGATATCACGCCTTCGGGTGTGTAAGATTGATTGCTGGTTACGCTTTTTGGTGATCGTTTTTTTATATTTGCAGCTTTTCAAATTGTATGTTTCTTTCTGGCACATCATTAGCGTGTCAGGTGGAGATTCACAAACATTCTGACAATCGTGCTCTTAAAGTAGCTAAAAAGTAGCCGCTACTTTTTCTTGAAAAGTAACAAAACTGTAGCTAGCTACAAATTTTGGGAAAAGTAGCTATAAAATAATCAACTACTAATTTTTCAGTAGCTATCCCAACCCTGTCAGCCACACTCTACCCTGTCCATTAGTGGAAAGGGACCACCATATGACCAGATGTTATTTCGGTAGTGATCCATTTTAATCACAGCAGTGACAACACAAACTTTACGTCCGATTCAAGCTGGATTTGTTTCACCTGAGGAAGTACTGAATTTTAAGCAATTTACAACAAAACCAATGCCTTTAATCCAGTATAAATCTGCAGAGTGCTCTGTAATAATTGTTGAGTGATTGTAATCCAGTATGAATTTGAATGCGTCATTTCTAGGTTCTTAACAGTAATAATTGTGGAGTGATTTTACTCTAGTATGAATCAACATGTGTGTGTAGTTTTTACAGTCTGACAGTAATAATTGTGGATTTATTTTCATCCATTATGAACTTGAATGCATATTGTTTCTGCATTATTAACAGCAATAATTATGGAGTGATTTTAATCCAATATGAATCTGCAGTGTATGTAGTTTTTCAGTCTGACACTAATAATTTTGGACTGATTGTAAATCCAGTATATCAAGAGTTTTTACGGTGTGAAAATAGGGTAACTGGGTGAACTCTAGAAGTCCCATTACAACCCACCTCAGGCTAATATGATAACAAAACCTGCTAATAGACACCAACGTGTAGTGTTGTTGTTATTGACTGTGTCCTGTGGATTAACACAGTCAAACATGTGGGGTTTATGCTGTGCCATTCAGTCAGTCCGATTACTGTACACAACCTTCTCTAGTATAACTAACCCAGCTGCAGTAGTGCTTTCACAGGACACTGCATCTAGAGTTTCTGTATTCACCCCTCTTGATGTATTTGCAGTGCACCTGGAAATGGGCAGGACAAGCATGAGACAAAGCCATTCAATGAGAAGGTGAGGGCTTTGTCTTTTCTTTTCTGTGACCATTGATTTCATAGGGACGTCCTGATTCCAAAAAGCTGATATAGTCTTAGTTTAATAGACGGGTATTGTCTATATTAGGTCTGATCCACTTCCAGTTCTCAAGGCTATTTTACCCCATGGAGTAGTTAGAAGTTAACAACCATTCTATAGGCTGTGAATTTCGCCGCTTGTGAATTTCCCCGCTGTGGGACTAATAAAGGATTATCTTATCTTATCTTATCTTATTCACAGAAATGGGCACTACTGCACTTTGTGCAGGTTGGGGCAGCTAATTTAGTGACTTATCCACTAAAATCTTTCATGCAAATGAACAAAGTGTAACTTTGTAATCGACATATGGAATACAGTATGGAAGCTCGTTTCCGCCAGGTAGGACAAAAGGGCTGCATTCCAAACCACATACTAAGCTCAAAATAGTGTGTAAAATAGTGCACCACTATTAGAAGAGCATTTATTAGTGTAGTATGTAAAGTATAGAAGTGTGTGGTTTGAGACGCAGCCAAACATTTTTAATCCTCTAATTCTGGTTCAAATTTCAAAATTCAAGTTTGAACCTGAAATTGGCCACCCCACCAGCGCAAAGTGCCGGCAGACTGTGGATCATTGGTCTATCTTAGTAAATCTGCAGTTTCCTGAACAGGGATTTAGTCTAGGGTCTAGTCCTGGACACATTTTCTTTGAATGGAGAATCTCCTCTCAGAATGCTGTATGGTCCAGGACTAGCCTTAATCCTTGTATGGGAAACCAACCCCAAGTGATTTCAGTAAGCAATTGGCAACTTAACATATTTTGTGTAAATAAGGTTAAGTTTATTATATTTAATGTACATTATGTACAGTACTGTGCGAAAGTCTTAGGCACCCAAGACATTTTCAAAATCTATTTGTGTATGGGTTTATCTGCAGAGAAAAGTGGTGATATTTGAATAAACACATTTTTAATATTATACATTATACATATATATATTATAAAATTATAATTATAAATAACTAATCATATAAATAATAAATAGTGATTTTCTGGATGTTAGTGTGTTTGTTTACCCATTTTCTCTCCTCGATGAAGCCCAGTATTATATGTGGTTAAAAAGCAACTCCTGGTTTGACCAATCAGTGCTTCAGTAAATTATGCTGATGATGTAATTGATGATATTAACAAGTCTCTGTGGTGGCTGTGAAGTAGTCAAGGAAAAATATGGACCCAAGAAATTCTTGTTACTTTTTTTTCTATTGTTTTTATGTTTATTTGAATTGCCCAGACCATTATCCCTCCTCCACCAAACTTGTTTTGGCACTATGCATTATGATAGGTAGTTTTTTCTATCAAACTTCATATCGTTCAATATCGTTACATATTGCGATAAATGTCAAATAATTATTTATAATTATTTCTTTCATTTTTGAAGGCTGATTCATATGAATTTATTCTAATGTATACTGTGATAAACTCACTGCTGAGGAAAATTGTTTAAAAATTTGCTTAGATGCTTAAACTTTCACACAGTACTGTATGTATAAGGCTGTATTAAATACAAAAATACAAATATCATAATGTAGTAGGTGCCATCAGATAATGAAGACCTCTGATTGTGAAGGAGTTGGTAACACCCATTCCTCATATAAAGTCATGTCATTAAAATGACCATTGTGTTCTTTTTTTTTTTTGCTCTTTAACAGGATGTGGAAGAAGCAAAATCATCAAATTAAATGAAGATGGGACAGTGAAGTGGCAGGGGTGCCTTTTCTTTACAGAAAGAGGCACTGACCTGAAGGGCGAAGACGAATTTGAGCTGTAAATTTTGTTTCTGGTGGGGTTTGGCACATTGGGGCTGTATTGGGTTGGGGTTAGCGCAAGGGGGGTGGGGGGGGGGGGGCGGGGGGACAAAGACAGTGGGTGGGGGGTTGGATAGGGGTGGGGCTATCTAAGGGTGGGACCAGGACAGGGAAAGGGACAGGGACTTTACAATTGAAAAGAGGTCTTCTCTTTTCATCGGGGTGGGCTAAATGTAAATCAGACATTATTTTGATAACGTGTCAAAAGTCAATCAAGCCAGTCTTTGTCTATTGTTGATGACTGTGCAGACTAGCTGTGGAGAAAAAGGCATTGGCAGTACCATCCAATAGCTGGCCTCAGGCCAAATTCCTTATCAGCCCCCAGAGTCCAAGGCTCTTTGATAAAACAGAGCCAGTGGACTGCCCTCCTGCCCATGCACTTCTGCACAGACAGCCTGCAGTGGTTCTTATTGTCCTTTCCAGCACTGTTCTTCCAAGCATAGGTTCGCACCTGTGGCCATCTCAAAGACACTGAGCGCCAGGGCAGCGTAAACTAACCTGGCCATGACTTGTACAAATAGCCTGATGCTACTGAAATACCTTGTCACTCTGTTTTCTTCACACTGTATGTATTTGCTTTTTATACCTGAATTAGCTGTTATTTGTTTCCTAAGCCACAGCGAGTGAATCTAGACCTTAAATCAATGAGCTAAAACCAAAAGCTTGAAGGTGACGTGGAGCGAAAGATAAGAGCGAATCAAGGCCAGCAGCTTTGTTCTCTCGAAAGCCCTGTGAACTTCAGCAGAACTTTAAACTAAATCCTCTCATTTCCTCCCTTCTGTTCTGGATTCCTCAGCCCAGTCTGATCGTGTTCAAAGAGTCCGCTAATATTAAAAGGTTGTTGAGATAAATACAGAGCACAGTCCTCTCAATTAAAGCTGAGTGAAAAGGCTTTGCCTGCTGTTTTGCTCAGTGTCTGAAGTTCTTGACGTTTGCACTGAAGCTTAGCTAATCAATCTAAAATGCAATGGAAGCTTATAGCCAGTAGGCCAATGTTGTGCAAACTGGGGAAAACGGGCCTGTTCTATGACTCTTCAGCCACATTTGGGGCTACGACATGATTACAATCCAAAGACAAACCTCGAAACTACAGTTCGCTTCCTTTTGGTTGTCGTTTAACAAAGCTTCAGTGCTCAAGATATTTTTTGCTGCCTAATTATGTCCAGTTTTGGAGCAGCACAGCATTGCCAGCGGGGTAGCCCTGGCTAGGGAAGAACAAACACTTGTGCAGGCTGTGCTCAAATCATTTTTAAGGAATATTCCAGCATTTTTCAGCCTAATCTCTATCAGCCCCATCTGTCATGCATGGTCAATTGCCGATTAAGCTTGAAGTATTGGTCTGAACCTGACAGGCCAAACTGCCCGTGTCAGGCGAGGTTGGGTTTGGGCATCATTTCTCAAATGTGCGTCAGGATCGGGTGTAAATTACACATTCAGGTTCTCACAGCTCCACCTCCCACCTCCAACCGCCTACTTCCTCTACCTCAAATCGTTTAATCTTGGAAAGTCACCTGCTCGGTACTGATGTCCATGAAGCTCACACTTGTGAGAAAAATGGGACATGAATTTAATGCAGCCAAAAGGACGTTTAATTTGGCCAAAAATATTTTTATTTGCTTTCTGTGTTTTATCGAATGCTCTGGGGAGAGCAATGAGAGTTTTAACAAATGAAGGCGAATATCTCACTATATCAAATCTGCAGAGTGTAAGGGCTGTGCATTTTGGAAATTCTGTCCAGACTAAAGATGCTTGTGATGCTGTTCAAAAAAATGAATTTGTTAAAGTAGAATATAGAATTTGAACTTTTTGGTCCACAATGTAATGACAGCTATTATTCTTGCCATATGGTAACCAGTATAATGACTTTTTTAGATTTTGGGTGATGTTGGGTCTATGGAAAGAATTTGTTATACTTGGGTCAGACTCAAAACAAAAAGGTATTTATCAAATTGGGACGGAATTTTCTTAAGCTTAGGTCAGTTTCAGACTCGAAACAAAAGTTTGGGTCAAGTTTGGACAGCATTTTGCTATATTCAGGTCGGTTTTGGACTCGAAACAAAAGTTTTAGTCAAGTTTGGACAGAATATTGTTATACTCGGTTCAGACTCGGACAGAAAACTCTTAATCTGTATTCGAGTCCAGACCAAAATTTCCAGCCCGATTCAAACTCTAATTACCATTGGCAATAACTTGCTTCTATTCTCAAAACCTTTTGGCTTGAATGCTTATAATAGAAGCAGTTGCTGAATTCATGCTGTATCTGTATAGTTTGGTCTTTCAGAAATGGGACTAAAAAGTCATGGTCGTTTGTTACCGGTGTAGTGGAGCGGGTGGAGTTTTGAATTTTCCTTAAATAGTCATATTTACATTGTATTGTATTACATTGTATTTACAACATTTATTCATTGAATTCTGCAACTGCCCAATGCCCGCTAAGCACGTTTCAAGTCAGCAGGTACAGAGAAACAGTGGAAATATTTGTCTGTGGTAATGATACAGATGCAGCCCACAGAGATTAGGCTGGAATATTCTGAGAACGACTTCTGCTGTTTCTCCTCCCTCCTCACTCACCCTTCTCAGGCCTCCTTTATTTGTATTTAGGGGAAATCTAAACGCATTTCATTTCAGTTTGGTGGGCCTGTATGCATCTGTTTCTACAGTAAAATCTCAACACTGCCCTAATGAAAGTCACAAGGGTAAACAGTGACCGGAACAAGCCTGGTCAAGCAGAGCAGAGTGGGAAATGTTAGGATCAGGGCCAGAACAGGCTTTACTGTAAGCACAGTCAGAGCTGCACAGTCCGGAAGAGGAGCTTTTAATATTGTATTTATCTCGTGTTATCATTTATTACCACTTCTGTTTTGCTTTTATTTCTCTTTTCCTTTTTTTTAATATATATATAATAAGAGTAAGAAAAGGTATGGGGTGTAAAAAATATTGAGCTGCTTTTTATAATGTCATATTTTATTTACCATTTAATGCTGTGTTGATGTTGCATTTTGTTTCTTTTTTCTTTGCAAGAGTGCAAGAGCTTTTCTCTTTACAGTCCAGGTGTCCAGAAGGCTATAGAGTCACTATGTTGTTTGTTGTTGAGAGAAAGCGATACTGGGCTTTACTGAAAAGGTGGAGTATTAAAGGAATGTTCACGTTTTTTTCATGGTGTATAATTAAATAGTTACGACATTAACAAAGTCATTCTGAGTGGTTGGATGGGAAAAGTGCCTTTCTGTGGAAAACGATTCTCGATTGCTCACAGTGGCAGTGATAGAAACCAGACGTCTAGAGAGCTTAAGCTACATCTCTGAATGCTATTATACAAAATGGTACTGAACATGCTGTCTGAGACGGTGTTTTAAAATAGTTTTCAGATAAAAATTTTTGGCTAAAATGTATTTTTAAAAGTGCATTCATGGTGGAGAGGTAACCAGGGCCGTGTGCAAAAGTTTTAGTGCACCTCAACTGACGTTTTATTGATTTAAGTGAGAATTAGTGAATAGATCTTATACACAGAGCACACTTCTGCATGTTTTAATGCACGATTACTGTTTATTTGCTGATTTGAACACATTGAAGTTTGCTCCCTGTAAAGGATGTGTTCTCTTCAAGCTTTGCATAAGACTGCACATGCAGGATATTCCTGATATTCTCAAATTTTAGGGTTTGACATTATTTTACCCTCATCAACATAACATAAGTGCTCAAAAGCTCTCAAAGCCCTGGTTACCATCATCACCACTGTAAAGAAATCAATTGCTGGATTTTTTTCAGATCAAGCCTCTCTGAATGACTTTCTTTACACAGATTTATGCAGAAAATATGCATACTTGTGGAATTCCCTTTCAAATGTAGCCTATTATGAGATGAGATCATATTTGAATATTATGCAGCCTTTTTCTTAAGTGAAAGTGAAATGATGGCACTGCTCTTGCAGATAATTTGGCCCTTATTTCAGATCTTTTTCCTAAATATTCAAATGTAATTTTACTTCATAACGTGAAATGCCTAGAAATGGGTCAAATAATCTTTGAATATACTTCCAACAATCACATGATGAGAAATTTTACATGTATTAGCTGCATTTAAGATGCTTTCACTTGCTAAGATCTCATTTTTCTCACCGCGCTCAGTGAAGCCTGTATTCCTTTTCTCAGCATGTAACAGAGTCTCAGTGCTTGGAAGTCCCTTCAGCTCAACTAACAAGGACAAGGTTGCTTTCTCAACCTTCTTGATTAGCTTCAAATGCAATTAGCTGCACACACACACACATTCTGTGCTTCTTTGTATGAAGATTTGAAAAAGACAACACAGTGATTCTAGATGCTCTAACCAATGTCACATGCAGAGTTAACAGTAATTGGATAAGGCTGGGGAGGGAGGCGTGGTTGTAACATATAGGGGTGGGGTGGGCGGGACTTTGGTTTGAATAGAATCATGCATGGCGTTATCTGGTGGTTATTATGTACAGTGCTGTGCAAATGTCAGAGAGCACCTTCATTTGTTTAATTACCTTCATAACAGCCATTAAGTAAATCAGAGCATATATATTTATCCAAAACTGACACTGATGACTCAACAAATAAATGTAGTATCTAAATCTCCTGGGTGGTCAGTCCATTGTTCTGAGATCACCAGATTTCTTTTTTTAATGTGCAGTTTTTTGTCTATTTGTTGTTCCTCAGTAAGGGCTTCTTGACAGCTACACATCCTTTCAGACTCATAGTGTTGAGTTGTCTCTCAGTGGAAGGATGGACTGTGGATGTTTGCAGAACTGAAGCAGCTAGGTTTTCTTCTCTCTCTCAAAGATGATTTGTTGTCTAGCAGGTCTTCCAGGTGGTTGTTAGGAGTCCCATTTTCAACTTCCCTTTTCCTGAGAAACGTAGATAAATCTTACATCCAATCTCCACAGAAGCATCTCCTGAAAATGAATATCTCCTTCTTAATGGCTGTTTTGAGTAGAAATAAAAATAAATGAAGGGTGGTCTCTGACTTTTCCATCATAAACACACACACACACACACACAAACATCTCTGAATGCTTTTTAAACATCTCTGAATGAAAACATTGCTCAAACTGGCATTTATAGGCAACTAAATGTTAATTGCAACCTTTTATAAACCTGTAGAATGTTCCCGTGTATTTGTCTACTGATTTCTTCGCTTTGCCCAAATATAGCCATAACTTCATGACTGTTATCGTTGAGATGATTGAGGTGATCGAGGGTTATGGTCATTATGCATATCATGGAATTGGAACGCAGTTTTTAAAGAAAAAAAAAGGTTTTATTTTTTACAAAAGGATGAATTGTGTTGAAACTACTGAATTGTTGCACCTGCATATTTTTATCTTTTGTCACTTCCACTGGTCCTTCACTGGTTTAGACATCTCATCATGTTTCATGGTTAATGTGACTGCCTTCCCCTTCTTGATGTATTGTATATTTTGTGATATTAGCTGTGAGCTTCGTAGCCTGTATTTTATTTTTTTGTGGAGCTGTGTAGAATTTATACTGAAAAAAAAAAATACCAAAAGACTTCAGTGTACTTGTGTCCTGTCTTTATTATATAATGCATTGCCAAGAATTTTTTTTTCCAATTGGAGCACACATTAGATGGAATGTAATGACAGGAATGATGGAAGAGATACATCATGGCAATGTAAGCTTAAGGCAATGAAAACGAGTTGAGTTCAGATGTTTCACCAGTATAAAATCAAGCACATAACCATGCAATCTAAACAAACATTGCCAGTAAAATGGGTTGTGACGTTAAAAGTGGCACGGTCACAGGATGACATCTTTGCCACAAGTAATTTCATGACATTTCTGCCCTGATAGATATGCCCCAGACAACTGTAAGTGCTATTATTGTGAAATGGAAGCATCTAGGGGCAAAAACAGCTCATCCACGAAGTGCTAGGTTATGCAGACTCTCAGAAATTGTGTAATGCATAAAAATCATCTGCCCTCTGTTGCATCAATTACAACAGAGTTCCAAACTGCCTCTGAAAGAAACTTCAGCACAAGAACTGCATTGGGAGCTTCAAGAAATGACATGGCCAGGAAGCTGCACACAAACCTAAGATCACTATGCACAATGCCAAGTGTTGGCTGGAGTGGTGTAAATTTCATCCCACTGGACTTTGGAGTGGCAGAAATGTGTTCTCTGGAGTTTTCACTTTCTGGCAGTCTAATCAACAAATCTGGCTTTGGCAGAAGCCAGAAGAACATGCATAGTGCACACAAGTGAATTTTGGTAGAGGAGGGATCATCAGCAGGGACTGTTTTTCATACCCCTCAATTCCAGCGAAGGATAATATTAATACTACAGTAAACAAAGACATTTTAGACAATTATAAGTTTTCAACATTGTGGCAATAGTTTGGGGAAGGGCCTTTGCTCTTCCAGAATGACTGTGTCCCTGGGCACAAAGCAAGTTTTATAAAGACGTAGTTTGACGAGTGGAGAAACTCAAGTGGCCTGCACAGAGCCCTGCTCTCAACCCCACTGAACTACTCTGGGATGAACTGGAATGTTGACTGTGAGCCAGATCTTCTCATCCAACATCAATGCTTGACCTGACAAAAAATACATTTTAAAGAAGGAGACAGTGGTTGGCAAATGAATGGGAAAGCTTACTATGCTTAACAAGTTCCACCCATCAAGAAAAAGAGCCAATTGGCCAGCTCGTTATGCTGAAAGCAGAAGAAGCACCTCCTCTACTTGGGCTCAATTTTAGCCTATTGAGCCAAATGCTACAAGCTATTTATGAGATATTTGTGACTGAAAATAACTGCCCAGCGGTGTTGCCAAGATGGCTGCCAGGTGGACTGACGTTCCTATAAGGACTTTGGTTCCTAGGGAGGACTTGTTTGTGCAAAATCATAGATTGCTTAATATTTTTTATCAACAAAAATGCACTGCTGGTTTAATTTCAGGCTTTTTTTAAACTCCAGTTATAGGACTTAAAGTGCCTCATGTACATCAGTGAGAACCGCTTCAGTCAGCTAATGAATTGATCAGCTCACCAACCAATCTGCAATGAGTAGTAGTAATGCTAGTGTCCTACCACCTAGTTGCTGTGTAAAAACAAAAAAAACAACAAAAAAAAAAAAAAAGAGGAAAGATAAAAAGGTAAGTTCTCTTTGATTTTTTTAGTGAAACACATCCTTCCACATTCAAAGGAGGTCCCTGCATTAATGGTTAAAAGTTAGTTTAACTTTTTTTTTTTTTTTTTTTTTAGCACCAATCATTGAGGACAGGCACCATCAAGCGTACATGTGTCAGGCTCCAGTCCTTGTGAGCCAAAATACTGCAGACTTCAGCACATTGCCTCATTAAACACACCTGATTCAGCTCTTTGGCTAATTAGCAAGGCCTTCATGATTTGAATTCAGCTGTAGCTTTGGCCTTGAAGGCCCTCAGTTTGACCTGCCTGCTCTAGCATTTTCAGGCATGTGTTGATACAACAGGAGGAATAGGAAGTGGCCATGCCCCCCTTAAACTGGCTCTAGTCTTCTGTCAAGAGACAGAAGCCTGGGGGCACTGCCAAGAAGGCATTGACTGGACACTCTTTCCTATAAAGACTTAGATGCTAGTTAGCTAGCTAGCTGGCTGGCTAATGAACACCACCTAGATATGAAAGGCAAATTAGCTAACTTTATTGTTTAATTCCCAAGCAACTAAGACCATCAAAAGTTGTTTATATTAGCTGTTCAATGACTAATCTTTGAAATCAGCCTAGTAAAGCTGATCATGTCTCTGTTTTGAAGGGATAATAAATTAGCTAGTTGGCTACCAAGCTAGCAAACACCAGCAATCATTAGATAAATGCTTCTAACTTGAATAAACCTGTATTTTAAAATTACTTAGTCTCTTAGCAGGGTTACCATCACAAATAAAAGTTGTTTATGTTCATAGGCTGTTAAACATAAGCCCTACATTTTATTCACTCATGCTTTATCCACTGATAAAGCTGACTCCAGTGAACTTTGGATAACATCCTCAGATTAATGTCAGTCAAACAGTTGCTTCAATTGCTTGTGCTGTAATTTTTCATGACAAAACATGGCTGCCAACTTGCTAAAATTGCTGTAAAACCCAGATAGGACCTCTATCAGTTGCACTGAAGACGATTAGCAGTCATTTTTTTTCCAAAACGCATGGGTAGACCTGCTCAACCCACATCATACAAAACACACAAAGCTTTATACATTCTGCTGCCCCGATGTCAATCAAATAAGCGACCCTGTAAAATAGAGCGGTCTCAGAGCGCTGTTACTATAGCAACCCATCATGGGACAAGAGAGCCTGGGCTTTATTTACTGATTTCAATTTGTTTTGCCAGTGTCATACACAGAGAGGCCCATGAATGAATCCCCCCTCACATCTTTGTGCTTCAACAGTGGTGAGGAGGTCTCAGACAAGCTCCAGCTCATCTCTCTGCTCCACTGCTGAGGTCACAACCTTGCACTCACTCGCCTCTCTGCCTGCCAAAGGCCCATTAAGAGATTGAAATACCTCCTGCTCTGCGGGAGGAGGATGATTTGTGGGCCAGAGTGCCATCAATCTATCTGCAGACCCACAGAGCCAGCAGCAGCTCTAGTTTACTACAGTTCTTCTAAAGTTTTCATGGAAATAATAATCTATTCCGGCTTAGCTAGCTGGCTAATTACTTTAATTTTACGTTTGTGCCTCCTAGTGGATCTGGTTAGGGTTTCTAGACCTACCAATGTCTAGGCTGGAGCACTATCTAGCGATCCACTGCAGACCTGAATACTCACTGTCAATTCTGCAGTGTTAGGCTAATA
The DNA here is from genome assembly GCF_015220715.1 of Pygocentrus nattereri. Lineage (NCBI taxonomy): Eukaryota > Metazoa > Chordata > Actinopteri > Characiformes > Serrasalmidae > Pygocentrus > Pygocentrus nattereri. The sequence continues at coordinate 43,205,309 of NC_051213.1, read as the reverse complement.
AGCAGTCTTCCTCAGCTGAGCTAGCTAGCTAATTACTTTAGTTTTGGCCCTCCTGGTGGTCAGGATTGGGACACCAACCTGTGGACAAGAGCAATATCAATTCACTGCAGACCCCAAGAATCAGCAGCAATTGTACCATTTTAAGCCAATAAGCAATTTTCCTCAGCTTGCTAGATTGCTTTGCCAGCATTAAGGGCATTCCAGCATAAAGCTAGCTTTTACTGTGTCATTGGTTTAGCTATGTAGCACTGTGTACATAACGTCAACCTCACTGATCTGACAAAATTCACAACTATGTGTTGTTTTCATCCATCGGAATCATCACTAGCTTGCATGCATTCCCCAAACACATCATACAGCCATTGTGCTCAACATATTCTGATCATATATCTAGATGCTAATAAATACACCCATGACGATAGCTAGCAGTAGTAATATTGCACTGACCTCAGTTTGTCAGACTTTTTTCTTTGTTAAACTAATTATTCAGACACCCTGCCTCCAAGTATGAACCCCACAGAACTATCAAAATATACATTCACCTTCAAGATAGGTCATTAAAAGGGGGCTTCCTAGTGTTTAAACCAGGAAATCTTGCTCTAGAAACCACTGTGGTTCGTTCTAGAAGGTGAGTAGTGGAAATGGTATTAATTGTAAAGTTGAATTAACTGTTTGTATTAATTGTAAAGCTGAATCATTAACTTTGTAGGATAACATAGTCATGTAAAAAATATGTGAAATATGTGGACATCGGTTTGGGATGTTCAATATGTATAGATAAATGTTATGTAATATAACAAAAAAACTGAAAATTTGACTTTTGCTGTCATTTATTAAAAAAAAAATAATAATAATAATAATAATAATAATAACAACAACAACAACAACAACGTGTCATTTGTATCTGTTAAAAAAGCAAGAACACACCTTATTAAGTCCTACCTTTTGAACCCATCCCTTGGTGGATTTACTTGTGTGTTTGGGATCATTATCCTGTTGGAAGGTCTACTTCTTCAGCTTTTTACAGATGGTCTCACATTCTCCTCAGTTGCTCTCTGGTATGAAAAGGGAAGTCGTAGTTGAATCTGTGGCTGCAAATTTGTCAGGCCCTGACAAAGCAGCTCCAAACCATAACACTCCCACCACCATCCTTTACAGTTCGTATGAGGTTCTTCTGAGCAAATGCTGCCTTTGGTTTTCACATGGTTTCTGGTACTGGCCAAACAACTCTTTTTGACTTGTCTGCCCATAGCACATGGTCTAGAAGTCCTGGTCCATGCCTAGATATTCATTAGCAAACTATAGTCTTGCTCTGATGATTCTTTTTAGACAACAAAGGCTAGAGCTATCTGCAGATCCCGTAATTCTATGAAATTCTGTTTTTTTTTAAAGACTTCCTTTAGCATCTCACGGTCAACTCTTGGGTACAATTCGCTGGGGTAGCCTGGTCTGGGTAGGTTAACAGTGGTTTTAAGTCTTCTCTACGTGGAGTTTTTACTTACCGACAGTGGAATGATTGATGTCCAGTATTTTCATCATCTTAAACCCCTTCACAGACTGAGAGGTATCTATAACTTTCTTTCTGAAGAGAGCTCTTTTGATCTATGTATGATGATGCTACTTACTCCAATAGCAAAGAGCAAACCAGATCAGATATCTGAGCTTTAAATAAGACAGAATTCTCCAAGATGTTCTCTAACAGTGTCCTAATAATTAGTACCAGTGATTTATGTAGAGGTGGCTTTACTTTTTCAACAGAAGAAACTTGCTTTACTGTTTATTTCAATTACATAAAGGATGACAAACGTTACTATGAAGGGTCACTTGTTAAATTAGCTCACTTTTGTCTGTCAACACATTAAATGAAGACTTGATATCCGTATCTCCAAATATATTGAAAAACAAACTTTCCTTTTTTCTTCACATCCATATAGACCTCTGAAATTCTGTGTCATTCCGTAGTCTATTATATATAGGCTGAATTGTCTTATATACTGCATCCATTTCTTTGAGGCACAGTGTATTATTAAGGTTTTATTATAATGTTTTAGATGTATTACATTGATTTTTTTGATGCTAGATGTAGATTTAAGATATTCTTCGTTTAAAAGTACAGCAGATCTTCAGCGTTTTAAAATAATTGCAGATTCTGTTCATTTAAAATTCTCAAACTCCCTCTTCAGAGCCCCCAGACCCCTAAGAGTCCACATTTTTGCATGATCCCAAATGCCAACAAATTAAAGCAAAGACTTTTAACCATATGGGGGCCCTGAGGACCAGTTTGAGAGCAAGTGATTTAAGCACTATAAAAATAATGTATAAAAGGTGTATTTATTCATTTGCTTTGGCACGGATGGGACACTTTTTTAAAGATATGGTTAATAATGTCTGCTCCTTCAGAGCCTGTCCAGAATATTGGATGATACACTGAATATCCAACAGCTCTCACTTGATGTGAACAGATAAGTGCTGACCTTCCCTTGACCGGTCTCACCATTTATTTATGGTTGCAATAAAAGTGCACACCCACATGGACAAACTGCAGCACCTTAATCAGATTTAAACTCCCATCAATCTGAGCCACCACTGAGTGCTAGAACTCTCATTTACCTAATTCAGCTCAGAAAGGGAGACTAGTGAATACCAAAGCTGATATTTCACTTCCAGACTGTCTCTGCATTTAACACAACATTTATTAAACATATATTCCAATCAAAATGAATAAAAAGTGTTCATTTTAAACTGTACAATACAAAAAAATATCACTGAAGTTGGTATATTTAGAAATGGCTACTGTAATCAAAATTACAATGATAAAAAAATTCAGAAATTACAGTAATACCATTTAGCACTTAACTAAATAACTATTCTATTGGAACTCAGTTGGGGAAACCATTCAAAACTTTGGAATTACTGTAAAATGAACAAATGATGTTCAATTGAATTATTCTATTGGAATGTGCTGAAAGAAAAGTCAATTTTTTATTTAATGTTTAAAATTTTGGGATCACCATTCAAATGTTTGGAATCACCATTTAGAAGTTTAGAATCACAACTTGTAATAATTGTTGGAAGTTTGTATTATTGTTCAAAAGTTTGGAATCTGTGTTTAAGAGCTGAAATTTAAAAATTTGGAATCGCCATTCAAAAAGTTTAGCATCACCATTCAAAAAGTTTAGAATCTGTGTTAAAAAGTTGGAGTTGAAAAATTGGGAAATCACCATTCAAAGGTTTTCAATTACCATGCAAAGGTTTGAAGTGTCTGTTCAAAAGTTCGAAATCATCATTCACAAGTTTAGAATCACAATGACAGTTTGGATTATTGTTCAAAAGTTTGGAATCACTGTTTAAAAGTTTGGAATCTGTTTTCAAAATATGGAAATGAAACATTTGAAAATCATTAAAAAGTTTGGAATTACTGTTCTAAAGTTTAGAATCACGTTTGAAAAGTTTGGAATAATCTTAAAGAAGCAATACAGAATCAGAATTTATATGACTCAAAAACATGCAAAAAAATGAGACTCCGTGCAAAGGAAGACCGTGTTCTGCAGTGAGTTGAGAAAGCACCTGATCTGCAAGGTGAAATGAAGGAGCTAATGTATCTTTGCGAATGCATTTTTGTGTATTAATCGCTGAGCTGCTTTTGGCAACATCACTTTAGTCTGTGTGTGAAAAGCAGAGAACAACTCCCCCCAGAGCTCGATCAGATTACTGTTTACTCCAGCCCCTGTAATAAAGCAGAAACTGATACAGGTACAGTTTAATGGGTTTGCATGGGTTGACAAAAGCAGTATAGTGGCAAATAAAGGTATAAAGTGACCGTAATACACTAGTCCTGTCCAAATGTACAAGTTTAGTTTTCAATTTTAAATCATCAGGAGAAAAAACAGATGTTTTACAGGCATCCATAGTGATGAACACAGCTTTATACGGGACGATTATATTTTTAAAATATCCTATAAAAGAGATCAAAGTGTATTATTCATCCCTGAATACACTATGTATCCAGATGTATCCAGACACCCCTTCTAGTCAAATCAGTTACTTGAAGGTGCACCTATTGCTGACATATCCATTCAGTTACACACACAGCTTGTAAAATTCCCATAGAAAAACATTAAGAGTTGAATGAGATGCTCTGGAGCAGTCACTACCCCCAATGCCAAGTGTCTGTGAGAGGGGTATAAAGCCCCCTAGTATTGGGCTGTAAAGCAGTGCAACTGGGTTTCTTTGGAGGGATGGAGGCCCATCTAATAACTTTGAGATGAGCTGGAATGATCCAGAATTGGTCATCCAACATCAGTACCTGACCTCAATGGTCAGTCAGTTCCTCACAGCAATGTTCCATCTAGAGTAAAGCCTTCCCAGAAGAGTAGAGGTTGTTACCACAGCAAAACAGAAACAAACTCCCAATTAATACCCCCTGATTTCAGAAGAAACGTTGGATAAGTAGGTGTCTACAAACTGTTGGACATACTTTGGACATTGTTGTTGCCTAAAGGCTTGAAATATATAAAAGTACCATTTGTTGTCTAGTTTACAGCATTCTTATCTACATTAAGATGTTACTGTATATAAAATAGCTTAAATTATTTGAATGCTAGTTTGTATTTTCCCTTTTATTAAATGATCAGGATTTTCTCATTTGGGGTCAAAGTCTCATTTGGGGCCTTGGCATGAGGAAAAGAACTATAAGAAGGATGGACAGTTAGACTGTCAAATGTCAGCTTCCTGTCTACTTTAATCTGCTGTAGTCTGGGATGGACTGAGAGATGAGCAGGAGTCAGAAATGGAACGTCAGAATCCATCCTGTCCAGAGGCGCTTGAATAATTGAGCGAGTGGATTTTCTGCAGCTCCACTTTTATAAAAAAATTAATAAATAAATAAATAATTTTCATGTAATTGTATCACCCTCCCGTAAACACACGGTTACTTGAGAAATTGTTTGAGTAAGTTACTTGCAGAGATCCGAAACACAGACCATAATAAAAAGGTGGATTGAACCCTACAGTTCTGTGGACTTATTAACATGAACGTTCAGAAACCAAGTCTACAAGTTCTGGGAAAGTCAGGGATTTAGACTGAACATCTGATGCCTGTCCTCTCTGCTTTTTCTTTGTTTGAAGAGATGCCCTTGAACAGTGGTTTTCAACCTGTGGACCGCAGACCCCCCAGCGGCCGTGGTGTTACCACAAACATTTCAATAGACCAGTATAGGAGGGAGGGAATGCCATGGGATACATGCTCAGCCTATTAATCACAGCACTGAGTATCTCAACACTGAACTAATGGCAGCAGCGAGTAAATAAACCTGGATTAAATCACAGTGGGAGTATCTAAAACTGAAATAATCACAGCCTGAGTATCCAAACCTGGATTAATCAAAATCTGACTATATTAATCACAGTCTGAGTGTCTAAACCTGGATTGATCAGAGACTGAATATGTACACTTGAATCATTCACAATCTGAGTATGAAAATATGGATTAATTACAGCATAAGTGTTATTTAAACCCGAATTAATCACAGTCTGAATATGTAAACCTGGATTAATTGTAGCATGAGTATATACACCTGGATTAATTGTAACACGTGTATGTAAACCTGGATTAATCAGAGCCGGAGTACCTAAACTCAGATTAATCACAGCACCGAGTATCTAAACCTGTATTAATCACAGTCTGAGTATTTAAACCTGAATTAAATCACAGTATCACAACATGGATTAATCACAGCATGTGTCATCTAAACCTGAATTAATCACAGCACTGAATATCTAGATCTGGATTTATAATAGCCTGAACATCTAAACCTGCATTAATCACAATCTGAGAATTTAAACCTGGATTAAATCACAGCACTGAGTGTCTAAACCTGAAGTGATCAGAGCCTGAGTATGTACACCTGAAATCAATCACAATCTGAATATGTAAACCTGAATTAATTGTAGCATGAGTATATAAACCCGGATTAATCAGAGCCTGAGCATGTAAACTCAGATCAATCACGGCAATGAGTCTCTAAACCTGGATTAATCACAGTCTGAATAGCTTAACTTGGATTAATGCAGCTGTTTTAGTATTGTGAAGCTGAAACTCTGTTAGAAAGGCTGTCTGCATTAAACCTGCTTTGTAAGACAGAACCTAGATCCACTACTTCTTGTTGTCCAGCTACAAGCCAAAACAATTGCATAATGTTAAAAAAACAGATGCATACATTCTTTTTTGAGAAATGATCAACCAGTTGTTCTATTTTGTCCTTGCTTGAGCATCTTAGACAGCATAATGGCACAGTAATAAACTGGAAGTTACTGCCCCTAAGCAGCTGCTTATGTCAGAGCCTGGTGGTCTTTTTGTGAGGAACCTTTGGAAGTTTTATCACACACATAATGCAACGTTTATACGCCATTTAAAGAACTGTGTTCAAACCAAGACTCATTTAGTAACTAAATAATGTAACTAAAGTAACTAAATAATGTGTTAACTTGTGTACATGTGTATGAGCAGCGGATTACCAGGCGAAAGATCTGTGAGAGCCTCCAAGTTTTTCTTCAGGAAGGGTGTCATAATGCTGATGGTGAAAGGTGCTGATTTGTCCTGTCATCTGTCGAGGGGAAGGGAAAACTGGAATGCTGTAGTAGGCGCATTTCTCTGGGTTATTTTCTCTCAACGCTGAAGAAAAAGCAGCTCATATCTGTGTGGGAGTGGGACAAATGAAAGTGAGGGAAAACCGAATGTGTTTGTGTGGGTGTCCATGCATTTAGCTTTGTCACAATTATTACACAATGGCCTGACTGCAATTATTTTCGCTGACCGCAATTGTTTTCCACAGTTGTTTGCTTGCTTTCAAAATTATGTTAAATGTTTACACTGAAGCAAACAAAATTAATGCTTTTCCATTAGTTCAATGCATCTAAATAAGAAACACCAGAAAAAACATTCTATTAAGATTCATCATTGGTCGTATAAAAACAACAAAATTTTTGTTTGACTGGTGCTATAACATCTTTACAGTGCAGGTGAGTAACGTGCTCATTTTGTGTTTATTAGTAACAAATATATATACGGTGTCAGAAGAAAACCTCGTATCTCCACTTTTGACTTTTTTTTAGTTTTTGAAACAATTTGAAAACACCTCACACACTTTTTTAAAAAATATGTGTGTGTATATATATATATATATATATATCACACACACGTATTTCTGATTTTCTGTTTTAACAGGACTATAAAATATGGGTTGTCATATTTGTGAATTGGTGTAGTACACTGCGCTACAATGGTTCATTCGTTTAGCACGGCTTAACACAAACTTGTTTTTAAAGATGTGATTGAGCTAGTTAGCAACATGAACCAGTACTGCCTGCTAACAGTTGGTTCCTGTTGCTAACTAACTGAAGTTGGCCCAGAAACACTGAAAACATTTGTCTCACAAACTAAGACATTAGCACTTGGTCCAATAAGGAGAAAAGATCTCATGTTGAAAACCCTACATGTCCTCATGAACATGTACTGGTTAGCTCTAGTGTTAGCTCCTTAGCTCGGCTGAAGAGGCAACCTCCACTACACAAGTAATGAACCAAAACGTTTCAAATGTACTCCTCTGCAAGCTGCTACATTTTTGTGCTACTGAATTATTTAGATACTTTCACCTTTGTCTTTTTTTCCCCAATTTCTATTTATTGACACTCTTGAATGTCAGAATTAGCCTGAATGCACACATCCCTAGCCTCTTGGCTACAGACAGCTAGAGACTAGCTACAGACTTACCTACAGACTAAAAAAACTTCAGACATTATTCCCCCGTCTTGACTGATCGATTATATTTAAAGCATAAGTATAAGTATAAATTTGTATTCTTGGCATTTAAGGAAAGAAGGCTCAGAGTAGTTCAGAGGTGCGTAGGCTGGCGTTCGTCCAGATGGGGTTTGGATTACAGAAGCAGGCCCGGCAATGCATTTATTCCCCAAAGTCTTACACACTAATTAATCACTGTAGGCTATGGCCTCATTAGTATGCATTCACAGCGCAGACTCCCACTTACCCTCTATCTCCCTCCATCCATTAGTGCTTACATACCTTCCCACACAAGCTCCCTTTGCTTAGATAGCTTTAAGCGCAGGTATTTGTCTTACCCTCCTGGGAATTTTGCAGTGGAACATAGTGTATGTGTGGGTGTGTGTGTGTAAACTGTGCTATGTGGCACACTCGATTAGCTTTTTAATGATGCTGTGAATGTGAATGAGACCCCCTTGGTTCCTTATTAGCTTTCTCAGCTCAGTATTAGCAGACCCGCTGCTTCTGTTCAGAAAGGACTGGAGCGGAACTCACTCAGAGCCACCCAGCCAATTACTCATAGGAACACATGTTGCCTTTTCAACTTACAAAGACTAACTGGCTGCTTTATTAGAAATCTCTGGTTCCTTCTTGCTGTCGTACAGTTAGAGATTGCAGTCCATCTGATATATCCCTCTTTGCTGCTGTAACTCTACTCTTCTATTGGCTTAAGAATCAATTTTGGAACAAGGCTGTGGGTATTAACTTCCATTCAGCCACCACAGCATTTGTGAGGAGCTAATGTTGGGTGCTAAGGTGTTGTATGAGGTTGAGGTCAGGCCCTATGCAAATCAGTCAAGTTCTTTCAGGCCAAATCCAGCAAACCATTTCTTTTAGTTGTTACAGTTTATGTGCAGGCATATGGACATGCAGAAACAGGAAGGGTCTTTCCCAAACTATAGTCATAAAGTTCTCTAGAATGTTAGTGTATGCTTTAACATAGTCCAAGAGTCATGGAAAACAGCCCTGGAAGATTATTCCCCCTCCTCCAAACATTACAATAGTGTTCTCTTGGCATTTGCTAGACCCAGATTCATCTGTCAGACTACCAGATGGTGAAGTCCAGAAAGCATGTTTTCATTGCTCCAGAGTCCATGGCAAACTCCTAACAGTCCTTGCTTGTTGCAACTGAAAATTTTGCAACAACCCACTGAACTTTTCAGTATGACCTATTCAACTGTCTGTGTTTGTCTATAGCAACATAATTTTGGCCATATAGTTTAGAAACATTTTTTGAAAAAAGTGCTGTCTCAAAGTGCTAGCAAGTGAGGCCATGAATCCAGCTAATGCAGCTAATCTATGATGACATCTGGTCACAAAGTGATTGTACCAACAAACTAACAGAATTCAGAGTTTAGGGTATATATAGCTTTCAGAAGATACAATCGATGAGTCTCGCCACAACCTCTGAGAAACAGAGTTTCTTATTTTGTAGCTCAACCAATTGCTAAAAGCAAAAAACCCACACACAATTCAGGAGAGCTCATGCTCCCATCAACAGTTGACCTGTGTGAGGTCGATGCAGCTAATAAGCTAAAAGCTGCACTGCTATGGTTGCTAGAAAATAGCCCCTAGGTTAGCATAGTTAGCCAATGATTAACCAAGTGCTAAGAGCTAGCACTAACAGCTTAAGCTCATTCAAATGCTATTTCGCTAAAAACGCATGGAAATACTTGTAGCTGACCACTAAAACATTCAACACTAACACATTATAGGCTATTACTGACTATCAATTCATGATGATAAAAGCCCTTAATATCCCACCATCTAAAGATAAGGCTGAGATAAAAATATACATCTTAAGTCGCGTTGTAGTTGTATGTTGTACCCACATTGGATTTGTTACAAACCCAATGCAAACAATGTGAAAATATTTTCCTGGATGTCACTGGAATCTCTGATTTATGAGATTGTTTCGAATACTTAACATTGCAAAAATCAAGCTAACGCTAAAACTGGCTACCTCACCAAACACACCACACAAACCAGCTAGCTTTGTTAAATGTGGTAATTGAGACATTGATTAGTGTTATTAAGAATAGCGCTAAAGTATTGTGGCCTAACTTTCATGCAACATCATTTCCAGAGACAGATTGATACGGATGCCAATAAAATGCAGCCACAGGCAATGACACCTGATACCATGTGACATAAGTCTAGTTTGCTCATTAGTGCTCTTGCATTTACCACAGCAATTTCTTTTAATGCCATTCATTTTCCCCATAGAAAAAAAAACTACATGGGCCTGGTTCCTAATATGTTGCTAATAAAAAAAGTACACAGAACTTCAGACGTCTATTATACAATTCACTGCTCTAGCCCTTAATCAGTGGTCATTTTCTGACTACAGAACTTCTCATGGCTGGCATATTGACAGCAGACCGGAAACTGGCCAGTTATAAATATGGTCAAGTGTTGCAATTTGTGCATGACAGCAGATGGGCTACAGTCTGTAATTGAAAAGACTAACTATGCAGCTAAAGATAAGGAGTGCATATTGGCCTTAGGTCGAGGCTGTGATATAATCTCTCCATCTTTGGCTCTATTTGGACAGTAGGCTGTAATACTTGAATCAGACTTGTCTTTTCTTCTTTATCTGATCAGATTGAGGCATTAAGGCATGCCACTGGACAGAATCAACAGCTGAAATGGTTGCTAGCATATGAATGCTGTCTGAATCTAGACTCAACTGGTTGGGTGGGTCACATCCATACCTGAGTTCTACCACACATGCAGTAACAGACATCCATGCCCGAGTTCTACCACACTAATACAGTAACACAGACATCCGTACCCGAGTTCTACCACACATACAGTAACACAGACATCCATACCTGAGTTCTTCCACACATACAGTAACACAGACATCCATACCCGAGTTCTTCCACACTAATACAGTAACATAGACATCCATGCCTGAGTTCTACCACACATACAGTAACAGTCATCCATGCCTGAGTTCTACCACACATACAGTAACAGACATCCATGCCTAAGAACTACCACACTAATACAGTAACACAGACATCCATACCCGAGTTCTTCCACACTAATACAGTAACATAGACATCCATGCCTGAGTTCTACCACACATACAGTAACAGACATCTATGCCTGAGTTCTACCACACATACAGTAACAGACATCCATATCCAAGCTCTTCCACACTTATACAGTAACAAGTCATCTGTCTTGAGATTTAATCACCACTTTACAAAGAAGAGGCATTCAGTCTCAGTACAGTTTTATGTCTTTATGAAATCATTTACAGATCTTTTCATCATTCTGGATCTGATATTTCTTCTTGTTCTATCATCTTCCTAATAATTAGTTTAAATCTGTGAAGTTCTAGAGTTGTAGTACCATAATAGTCATTTTACACATCCATTTGGCTGTAAAATGGTTTTTTTAGCTACTGAAAAGTGACTCCAAACTTATGAACTACAGTGTGCATTAGAGCATCAACTTGGCTGATAAATCGGCACTTTACATTGTGATTTCTGTTTTATTTATGAACATTATATTTGCATGGTGGGTCCATTTTACTTTTTTTTTTTTTGCACTGGGGCCCATTAGATACATCACTGATCCACTGAAATCCACGTTAATGGGGCTACTCAACCTATTAAACTTTAGCATGACAGTCTAAATGAAGCCTTCCTTCAGTCCTGTGCCTCTCAGTAGAAAAAGATCTTGTATCTCAAAAGAGAAAGATAGCGCTAAGGCCTTGACATTACTCACATAACTGCCTCCACTTTTCCTATCAGTCCTCCTGGTTATTTACTCAACAGCAGATAACAGCCCTGCACTATCTGGCCCTCAGAGGAACTCCTGTGTGGGTATACAGTATATAACGATCAGGGCCTGCTTGGCCCAGGGCGGTCTTGTAAATGCAAAGCCTTCATAAACCCCAGTCCCTCTGCAAAAGAAACGTATTATATGGTTGAAGCTTGTGAAGAGTAAGACTGTTTTTTGTGTACATATCTGTCTGTATTTTCCTCCTCCCTGTGCTAGTACACTGTGCAGGTGCTGGCGGTGCCTGGTTCTGTTTGGACGCACCCTGGAGAATAATGGTGCACCTGCTAACCTCTTATGGAATATATGTAGTACTACTCAGTACTCAGGATATTATTAGGCATTAGCCATGGGAAGTACATGTTACATGCATTCTCTTTGGGGTGTAAAATGGCGAGTAGGGTGTAAAAAAAAAAAAAAACAGCATGAGGAATGGACAGGAGGAGGAATACAGGAAGCTGGTGAAGGACTTTGTTGGCTGGTGTAAGCTGAAAAAGCTGCAGCTAAACATCAGTAACAGTAAGGAGAAGGCGCTGGACTTTAGGAAGCCCAAACCTACCTTGTTACCAGTCACCATTGATGGAGTTGATGTGGAGGTGGTCGGGGCCTACAAATATCTAGGTGTGCACTTGGACAACAAGTTGGACTGCAGCTCTAACACTCTCGCAGTGTGCAAGAGAGGCCAAAGCCATCTGTACCTCCTGAGGAGGCTGAGGTCTTTTGGTGTGTGCACTAAGCTCCTATGGACTCTACCAGTCTGTTGTAGCGAGTGCTTTATTCTATGCTGTTGTGAACAAAATAAGCAAACTTACTAGAAAGGCTGGCTCTGTTGTAGGAGTCAAGCGGGACTCTTTGGAGGTTGTAGCAGAACATTGGATGCTCAACAAGCTGTTAGCCGTAATGGACAACACCTCACACCCTCTGCATGCTACACTGGATGAACGGAGAAGCACATTCAGTGGCGTCTGTTACAGCTACGCTGTGTTAAAGAGCCGTGTGAGATCTTTCTTACCAACTGCTATAAGGCTCTGCAACACGTCTCCTTACTGTAGAGATCTTCTGCTGTCTGAACTGTGCAGAACCACATCACTGTATCTCCTCTCTGATTAATACACACTGTGCAATATATCACAACTCCTACTGTAATGACACTTTTCACTATGCACTTTACACTACAATACTGATGCAACTCTGAGTTAGTTATGTCTATAATATGTGCTTTAGTTTACCTCATACCACAAGCTGTCTGTCTCTGTCTGTCTGTCTGTCTCTGTCTGTCTAAAATGAAGTGGGGAACCATGTCTATGAGCTAGGCCAGGGACTTGGAGACAAAATTTTTACTATGGTACTGCAAGGAGCCACACTATGTGCACACACACACACACACACACACACACCCTCTCTCTCCCTCATATCCATCTACACACAGAATGAAATATTAACAATTTACCATGTCACACACCCCTCACTATGAAAGTTATTTCACTCCCTCACTGATATAAATATCAGCAGGACAGCAAGTCCACATATAAATATAAACATTTGCAATATCATCCAATAAACAGAATATGTCAGAAGGTTTTTTTTTACCTTCTGTGATACCAGTGAAACTTCTGGCATTCTTTGCCTTGAGTAATCCTTCTCAAATCTGGCTTGTATTCCAATGTGGCTACTCGGAGCAGTTCTTTCACATGTGCATCAGTCAGAACAGATCAATGCTTTGATTTCACAAGTTTCAGAGTGGAAAACAGGGACTCAGATATATGTTGACCCGAACACTGAGAGTAGCTTGAGTGCAGCCTGTTTGGGTACCCATTTGGGTATTTTTCCATTGGCTCATCTTTCCAAAACTCAGGGAGCCCTTCCCTCAGTGCAGCTCTCAGTCCATCATCCTCGGAGACTTCAATCAGTTCCATCTCTGTCGCAGCTTCATCGGTGACCTGCGGGGCCTTTAAGCAGCCCGTCTCCGCATTAAATGAGTCAATGAGGAACGTGATCTGTGGCCTTTTCTGCTGTAGGTTCTCGAAGCGGGCCGTAAAACTTCCCTGAAGTTTTTCAGGCAGCGCTGTGTATCCAGCCGTTGCCATTTTCAGGGCGGCAGGGGTGGCAGCTCCCCTTGCTTTGCGCAGAGTGGGAAAATGCGCTAATTCTCCTTTTCGAAGACGCAAACACACTTTGCACCAGGCCAGGCAGCATTTTCAGTTTCCCCTGCAGATCCAGGTTCAGTTTGTCCAGATGTGACAGCATGTCGACCAAAAAGGCCAAATCCACAAGCCACTTAACGTCTGATAGTTGAGGATAATCTCTTTTTTCTCCTCCAGAAACATTTTCACCGCATTCAAAAGCTCAAAAAAGCGAGAAAGCACTTCACCTTTAGAAAGCCACGTTACAGCACTGTGCAGCGGCAGGTCACCTGGCAGCTCACCTGGCAGCTCTCGCCCCAGCTCAGCGATCAGATTCAGGAATTGCCTGAGATTGAGAGCATGCGTGCGGCTGTAACTGACGATTTCCATCACTAGCTTCATGACGTGGTCCAAATTCAGCGTTTTAGACACGACTTGCTCCCGATGGGATGCTGCAGTGGGAATTCCAACATTAGGGAAAGGAGTCATCAGCCTTGCATAGCCCCACAGGTCCATTCACAGACCCAGCCATTGAGGGAGCCCCATCCGTGGCTATTGCTGTAATGGCAGATTGGCTTTCATCATCTTTAACGGTACGACGTCGAGCAGTTCTTCTTTAACCACACAGTCTTCTGTCCAAATACAGCCAACTGCGGCTTGTCTTGAATGTAGCAAGACTCGTCCAACGCCACACTGAAACAGGCACATTTTTGGAGATCAGAGTCAGCGAGGCACTGTCCTATGGTCTTTTAGCACGGGCATGCTACTTTAATGATTAAAGTATTTTATTTTTATTCAAGTTGGAACGCCGCATTCTTATTGGCCACGAGCCGCGGGTTGGCCACCCCAGAGCTAGGCCTTCAGTTTGGGCCATAAATGTCAAAACTCAGTCAAAAACAAGGATTGTACCTAATGCTAAAATCTGCTTGCACCCTAAAAGGATGGTAGTGGTATGTTAGCCATAAGCTAACATCGCACATCACTTTCCATGTCGCTTGTAAGAGATATATTAACATAATTTACAGTTTCCAAAGGGGCTCCGAGCCGTGACATAGAGCTCTGACTGAAACCTGGTCAGGCTACCACTCATAATTGTGTCACACTTCTGGGTTCTCCTCCCTTGCCTAGCACACTCCAGGACTCCATTTCCCATAATTCCAGTTCAGATGATATCATCAATTTGAGATGCAGTTCCTCCAATCACACGCAACTGTCTTGTTCTCTGTCACCGGAATACTAATGCAATTCACCTGTGCATTGTTTGTCTCTGAACTTAAATAGTTCTCAGTTTGGTCTCATCATTGTGAGGTACTGCGATTTATTTGGGCTACTGAGGGGGTAGTTCTCCGTTTTCTCTTCTTGTGCCTTGAACCCTTTTGCCTGGTTTTTGGATTTTTCCCTTTTGGTTTTGCCTTTCTACTCTGTTTGCTTTTATGTTTTGTTTATTCTGGTTTTTGACTCATGCATGTTTTTGGATTATGATGTTGGATTTCTCCTGAGATTTTGTTTCACTTGGATTTTTGTACTGACTACTCTCTCATTAAACAGACTTCCTTTTTTTAGACCCACGAGTGTCTTCTTGTGTTTGTGCAGCATTTCAACTTATAGGTCTTGAGTTCAGTTCCTGAAGGCCTAACTGATGGGAGAACTCGCTTGGCTGTTCAGTGTTCAGCATTTATGGTGCCTTTACAGATGTACAGGTTTTTTGCTAATACCCCCCATAACATGACAGACCCTGGCTTTATAAATTTACACTGGTAACAATCTGGATGGTCCTTTTCTACTTTGTACAGGAGATCTAACATCCATAATTTCTGGCAAAAATCTGAAAGATTGACTTGTCACACCACAAAATGTGTTTCCACTGTGCATCTATCCATTTCAGATCTCAAATCTTAAAGTTGGCCATGTTTCTGGACGCTGTTGACATAATTTGCATAAGTGGATGCAGCGACAGATGTTTTTTTTTTTTTTTTTTTTTTAATGCAGTACTATCTGAAGGAATGAGGGTCCCAGGTATTCAGTTGTGGTTTTCTTGCCCTTTATGCACAGATATTTCTCTGGGTTTTTTATGATAATATGCACTGAAGAGGGTAAAATCAAAGTTTTTTTGTTTGTTTTTTTGTTCCTGATGCATTTTTGACAAAGTGGTGAGCCTCAACCCATCCTTACACTGGAAGGCCTTATCTAGAGGCTCATTATGTCTCTAAGGGTAATTGTATTACATACGTAAATGTTTTTTACCAGTTGTACCAAAATCAAACCAAAGCAATTGAATCATGTTTGATACAGTGTAGAGGGTAACACCTCTGCATTGTACACTGTAGACTGGGGTACAATACCCTGCCTGGGCAAGACTCCTAACACTATCTTCACCTACCTGTGTGAAAAGGTCAAATTAAGAGCATCTGGATAAATGTGTCTGCCAAATGCCATTAATGTAAATCATGCATCATGTAAATCAGCAATCTGAGAGGCCAAGATGCATTTATCATAAATCAACTTGAATCGTGGTGAAGCTAGAGAGATAGACTACTACTGCAATATAGTATTATCAGGTATATACAAGTGTGATGTTGTTTTACTTAAAACCTTTCATATGTTAAGTTGCAATCTGACAAAAAAAACACATGATCATTTGTATTAAAACATGTTTTGAAAAGTTTATAGAACCCATAAACACAGAACTGGCAAGAATGTAACCTTCCAGCTCCATATCAAACTGCAGCATTAAACTAAGCCTTAGTTGCCAATAAATCAGACCAGGAATCAGCTTGGGACTGATTCAAAGCTCTAGTGGGCGTCTAAGAGGGGGGAATAAATTAGCCTTTTATGGAGGGCTGTAGATTGAGCAAAGCTTTTAAGCCATTAAGACTGAAAAACAACTGGATACAGATCCTGATTAACCTACCTGTTCAGTAGTTGGATGGCTTTCAGCAGTACATCTTGCCCCAGGCATCAATATTTAAATCAAAACATTTGCATTGTTTTTTATTAATTTTATGTGTGTGTCTTGAACAGACCCATGCGACAAAGGAATATAGTAGAGAAGATGATTAAGTGCTGCTGGAGTTTTTGAACATGGTGTCCACTCACTGTCCATTCTATTAGACACCCCTAACTTGTTGGTTCAGCTTGTAGGTATAAAGTCAGGGATACTAGCTCATCTGTTGAAGGACAGTTTGTGTTGGTCATCGTCTAGTCCTTCATCAGTCGTCTCAGGATGCCACTGGCTGGGTGTTGTTGGTATACAAAGTTTGGTATATAACTTCAGCAGCACTCCTCTGTCTGATCCACTCATACCAGCACAACATACACTAACACACCACCACCACACTGTAGTGCTGAGAATAATCCACCACCCAAATAGTACCTGCTCTGTGGGGGTCCTGACCACAGAAGAGCAGGGTGAAAAGAGAGACAAAGCATGCATATAAATATATTGACTGTTTTGGTCTGTAATTGTAGAACTAGACACACTGACACAAAAAAATATATACACATACACACACATAACTTGGATATGTGTATGTATAACAAATACACACACACACACACACACACACACACACAAAACATGTCTTTTACACGTGTGGAATTCTGGAACTGGCAATCCAGGAATTCTTTCCCAGTTGTTTGCTTTGACTGTTGTTCATGCTGAAGTCATGAGTTCTCAAGTTTCAGATCAATCCTTGAGATGTTGCTCGCATTACTTCTCAAAACATTTGTGTCTGTGGTGTGTTCCCAGGAAAGCATGTCTACACATTCTTTACTGTCTGCCAAAGACTTCCACAGGTGCTCCTGTTCTCTGAGGGGAGCCCCTCCTCCCACCAGTGTTGGTGAGCGTTGGTGTTTCCACACGTTGTTCTTACACATGCTTTGCTTTCAGCAGTGTTTTCTGTTACTTACTCACATTATATATTTATATACTTTGTTGCCAAAAGTATTCACTCACCCACGCAAATCATTGAATTCAGGCGTTCCAATCACTTCAATGGTATATACACTGCTCAAAAAAATAAAAGGAACACAAACAACACAATATAACTCCAAGTACATCAACTTCTGTGAAATCAAACTGTCCACTTAGGAAGCAACACTGATTGACAATCAATTTCACAGCTGTTGTGCAAATGGAATAGACAACAGGTGGAAACTATTGGCAATTAGCAAGACACACTCAAACACTCTCAAAGGAGTGGTTCTGCAGGTGGGGACCAGAGACCACTTCTCAGTACCTTTCTGCTTTCTGGCTGATGTTTTGGTCACTTTTGAATGTTGGTGGTGCTTTCACACTCGTAGTAGCATGAGACAGACTCTACAACCCACACAAGTGGCTCAGGTAGTGCAGCTCATCCAGGATGGTACATCAACGTGAGCTGTGGCAGGAAGGTTTGCTATGTCTGTCAGCGTAGTGTCCAGAGGCTGGAGGCGCTACCAGGAGACAGGCCAGTACACCAGGAGATGTGGAGGAGGCCGTAGGAGGGCAACAACCCAGCAGCAGGTTTGCTACCTCCGCCTTTGTGCAAGGAGAAACAGGAGGAGCACTGCCAGGGCCCTGCAAAATGACCTCCAGCAGGCCACAAATGTGCATGTGTCTGCACAAACGGTTAGAAACTGACTCCATGAGGATGGTATGAGGGCCCAACGTCCACAGATGGGGGTTGTGCTCACAGCCCAACACCGTGCAGGACACTTGGCACTTGCCAGAGAACACCAGGATTAGCAAATTTGCCACTGGCGCCCTGTGCTCTTCACAGATGAAAGCAGGTTCACACTGAGCACATGTGACAGGCGTGACAGAGTCTGGAGACGCCGTGGAGAGCGATCTGCTGCCTGCAACATCCTTCAGCATGACCGGTTTGGCAGTGGGTCAGTAATGGTGTGGGGTGACATTTCTTTGGAGGGCCGCACAGCCCTCCATGTGCTTGCCAGAGGTAGCCTGACTGCCATTAGGTACCGAGATGAGATCCTCAGACCCCTTGTGAGACCATTTGCTGGTACGGTTGGCCCTGGGTTCCTCCTAATGCAGGACAATGCTAGACCTCATGTGGCTGGAGTGTGTCAGCAGTTCCTGCAAGATGAAGGCATTGAAGCTATGGACTGGCCCGCCCATTCCCCAGACCTGAATCCGGTTGAGCACATCTGGGACATCATGTCTCGCTCCATCCACCAACGCCACGTTGCACCACAGACTGTCCAGGAGTTGGCGGATGCTTTAGTCCAGGTCTGGGAGGAGATCCCTCAGGAGACCATCCGCCACTTCATCAGGAGCATGCCCAGGCGTTGTAGGGAGGTCATACACTGTGTGTGGAGGCCACACACAATACTGAGCCTCATTTTGACTTGTTTTAAGGACATTACGTCCAAGACTGGTGACCTGTCCAGGGTGTATCCTGCCTTCCGCCCAATGTCCGCTGGGATAGGCTCCAGCACCCCCCTGCCACCCTGATGGAGAAGCGACTTGAAAAATGGATGGATGGACGTCAAAGTTGGATCAGCCTGTAGTGTGTTTTTCCACTTTAATTTTGTGTGTGACTCCAAATCCAGGCCTCCATTGGTTAATAAATTTGACTTCCATTGATTTTTGTGATTTTGTTGTCAGCACATTCAACTTTGTACAGAACAAAGTGTTCAATGAGAATATTTCATTCATTCAGATCTAGGATGTTATTTGGGTGTTCCCTTTATTTTTTGAGCAGTGTAAAACCAAGCACCTAGGCATGCAGACCGCTTCTACAAACATTAGTGAAAGAATGGGTCGCTCTCAGGAGCTCAGTGAATTTCAGTGTGGTACCGTGATGGGTCCAGTCGTGAAATCTCCTCACTATTGAATATTCCAGTCAACTGACAGTGGTATTATAACAAAGTGAAAGCTATTGGGAACGACAGCAACTCCGCCACAAAGTGGTATGACATGTAAAATGGCAGAGTGGGGTCAGCAGATGCTGAGGAAAAAGCAGTCACCTGGCACTTCATTAGGTACACCTGTTCAATTGCTTGTTAACGCAAATAGCTAATCAGCCAATCACATGGCCACAACTCAATGCATTTAGGCATGTAGAGGTGGTCAAGAACACTTGCTGAATGGAGAAGAAAGGTGATTTAAGTGACTTTGTTACATGGCATGGTTGTTTGGTGCCAAACAGGCTGGTCTGAATATTTCAGAAACTGCTGATCTACTGGGATTTTCACGCACAACCATCTCTAGGGTTTACAGAGAATGGTCAGAAAAAGAGAAAATATCCAGTGAGAGATTTTTTGTTATGCAGTAACACCAGTGACATGACTCCAGGGGACCACAACTTTCATTAAATATTTAATAATATTTACTTGGCATTTGTTTTCTTTGTGGTTTAAATCATATATTTCCTAGTCATATCAGTTATATCAGTTAAAATTGCAGAAAAACGTGTTTTTCCTCAAAATATGTTTTATATTACACATGAATGTTAGGATGAGCACTTTTGTGGTGCTTGGAATTCTAGGTAATTAATTTAAAAACAAAATATAAATAAATTGTAACCCTAAAATGTATTTCACGTGTCTATAAACATATCTATAAAGAATAGAAACACAAAAATGGACATTTCCATAGAATTTTTCATTTTGTTTTGGTCGTAGCTTGGTTGCAGATTGGTTGATTTTATCCAGAAATGGTGGTGATCCAATGTCAAGGCAGATGATCTAGAAAACGATCCTATAAAAAGATAATATTCTTCATCACTTAATAACTTCATAAAATAAATGAAATTTTGAACACCTAATAGTACCTTTTGTATGGAAGCAGAACAGTAGCAAAATTAAAATGAAGATGTAATATGTTTTCATTTAAAGTTATCACTTATTCAAGCAATGTTGGCCTCAAAATGCCAATTCAAATTCAATACTGTCATTTAGATTTTTGAATTGTGCTACTAATACTGGGCCTACGTTGTCTACTCCAACTCACCATCATCATCATCATCATCATCTTTAACCACTTCCACTGGAGGATACCTCCTCCAGCTCATTCCAGGGGACCCTAAGCTGCTCCCATCTTTTCCTGATCAGAGGCCCGGACTACCTCAACTGGCTCTTCTCAATGTGGAGGAATAGCAGCTTTACTCTGAGCTCCTCCTGGATGATTGAGCTCTTTAACATATTAAGTAGATTGTAGCACACCACCCTGCGAAGAAAGCTCATTTCCAGCACTTGTATTCGTAATCTCATTCTTTTGTTCATTACTCAAAGCTCATGACCACAGGTGAAGGTTGGAATGTAGACCAACCAGTAAACAGAGAGCTTTGCCTTATGGCTCAACTCCCTCTTTACCATTAAAGTCCAGTACAGCAAACGCACTACTACTGCTGCTGCCTATTCCAGCTTGCGGCCGATCTCATGATCCCTCTTCCCATCACTTCTGACCAAGACCCTGAATTCCTTAAACTCCTCTGTCTGGGGCAGGTCCTCTGCCCTTACATAGCATGGCCATGCCATCCTTTTCTGGGCCACTCCAACTCATTAAAAAAAATCTTGTGTATCACATATCATGAAAAACTTTTTAGCTTTAAGGTATTGTGATGTTGTAGTATTACCACATCATCCAGCCCTATTTTGAGCAGCACTGCAGTTCTTAGTCTTGGACGAGATAGAGATTGAATTGCCCGGGAACAGACAGACAGAAATAAACCCATCAATACGGCTCCTCATGTTTGATGCCAGAGCCATATTGCATGATTTAAAATGGAGAGAGGTCATTTTATATTTTTGGCCCAGCATCTGAAAAGCCCCCAGCATTCTCTGCTGTTTTTGGTTTTTCGGAAAGTGAAGGTGGAGGATGGGGGGGTGGGGGGGTGTGGGTGCATGCGTTTTCAATAGACAGGTAACCTTGGCAACGCAGGATAGAGTGTCCAGCGGTCATGTAGAGATGATTGCAGAGATGGGCCAGTGAGAATGCAGCTTGACGAGGGGGGCACTTAGCCATTCAGGTCATCCACGGAAGCATTAGAGTTCTGGCTCTACTGTTTGATCTTGTGCGCTATTCTATGAACACAGAGCAATTTGAAATACATTATTAAGTGCAATTCACAAATGAATACAAATGCACTCTCTCATTTTTAGTGTGGTATTCATGCTGTTTTCTGTCTATTTTGCTGTGCAGATGCTGACCACTGTTGTTGTTTACTGACACCAAATACTGCACACACATCCTCTAATGTTATGAAATCTCTGCTAATGTTATTAGTATGGCTGCATTATTAGTGAACGCTGCTCTGCATGCGTACGTGCTTCATTTAAGTACATTTCAGAGAATCAATACAGGAGTCCTCCCAGCCTCTCCATCAGTCGGCCTGGATTAAAAGCCCTCAGAGAAACATTAGAACACATACCGCACTCACTTAGCACTGTAGCAATGTGCTAGAAACAGCAGGGAGAGGGAAAGAGACACAAAGAGGGAGGAGAAGCAGCTTCTTTCTGATACGAGAAAGACTGTATGCAATGTACTAGGGGTTCCTAGTGTTTCCCAACTCTTGGACCACACAGACAACCAAAAAAGCTTACATGGTCCATAAGAAGATTTAAACGATCAGATTTCTAACTTACCAAATGAAAGCTGTGATCTTGTTTGGTAGCTACTGAGTGCTGGATGTGAAGCCGAAGAGAGGAAAGCTGTGAACAGACTTCTGGTTTAATCTGATATTTGCAATGTTTAGTCTCTAAGTGACAGTGGATTGTTTCAAAGCTTCTGAATAGTCTTGTGAGCATACAGCACAAGCAGTAGTTACTTGTTTTCAGTTGCTATGCAGGTGTTAGCAGCACAATGCATGCTACTCACTGCTGTATTCTCTTCATTTCAGTTCAGGCTTGGTTTTCTTGTATTTCTTGGTGTTCTCAGTCTGAGATATGGTAGCCACTTCAATTGTATATAGCCCAGCCTCTTTTGGTCCCTTTTAGTCATTTAACTGTGGTGGACAAGTAACATACAATTAAAAAGTGAAACATTTTACATTGAACTTTGTACTTAAAATATAGCTGAGCTCGGAATGTGAAAAGGTGAAATGTGCTAATAATTAACAATACCTGCCTTTTTAAAAAATTATGTTTGATGAAGTGTCTATATTTTAACAAGTTATTGTGGCTTGATAAAAACTGATGGCCAACAGCTGCCTGACCATACCACCATGGCCTAATGTGGGGGTGGCTGCATCCCAGAGGTTGAAAATTACTGTTCTAAACCATTTCTAGCCAAGTATGTTTAAGTGTCTAGTTTTGCCCTGAACATATGCGGTGAAAGTAGAGAAAAAATAATTGAAGCTTTTTCCACAGCAAAAAGAACTGGGAACCTTTAGCACCAAAAATACTGAAACTGTGCTTCTTCAACTGGCCCAGTACCAAAGGTTCCAGTTTTATGGTGTCCTGCTAAAGATTGGTATCAACAAGGTCCTCTGTCTTTGCTAACATTTGCAGCAGACACCAATGACGGTTAACCAAATTCTACTCTTCCAGGCAAGGATAAAGTCACCAAGCACTATTGCATGATCAAGAAGTGCACCAGAATGTAAATAAGGATGGTAGTTTGATGGGTTGATCTCAGTTTTCTCAGAGTTTGTTCACAAAGGAAGCTGAGTAACAAGAACCTTGTATATAAAAAAAATGTTTTTGTCTTTGCACTAGAAGTGGAGGCCAAACAGTACTTAGAATTAGAGTTCACAGTGGTGAACTGAATGTCTAGCATGTGTTATGAAGGAGGTGCCCTCAAGAGCAATCAAGCTTGTGGAACTCAATCTTACCCACAATTCCATTCTCGAAGAATGGCCATAAAAAACACAATTATTATACACGCCGACCAAGAGGACACTTTTACGGTATGAGAGCAAAAGGGCCAGGTAGGGTCTATTGTGATGCATATTGTGCACCTTGTGATTGAAAATGTATTGTGATGCCATATCACCCACACCTTTTTGAACAGCTGGTTGATCTAGACAGAGATTGAATTGTTTGTGAGTGACCAATGTGGCTCATATTGCCCATATTGCCCATATTTTCAGCCCAAAGCTTGTTCAGTAAATATAAATTGTAAACAGCAGAGGCCCTAAAACGGAACCCTGTGGCACCTCAACTATAACAGCAACTTTCTCAAACCAGAAAACCAACAGAAAATAGCAGTTAAACAATTTTTTTCCTTTCAAAAACAGACTGACAGGAACTCAAACATACTATAGCTAGTTTAAATATGCTGTAGTTGATCACTGACCAACGATTCAAGAATTTTGACAACACAGACAATTTTGAGATGGGTGGATGGATCAAGTCCTTTGAGCAACAGCAGAAATAGAGCAGATTTCCAGTGTGCTGGTACAATGTTCTGCTCTGATGACAAGACCCTAAAGACTTTCTCATATCAAGTTTTTTTAAGGGCTGTCAATAATGGTGGGAAGAGAAATGTAGAACCATCTTTGCATGTGTCATTTAATCTTTTGCTTTTTGGGGTTAGTTCTGCAGTGTTGCATCAGTATATGATAGCAGCTATGCTAGTTTTGGGCCTTCCAATTCTAGTAACATATTCAATATTCACAAATAGTGGCTTACAATGCAATACAATTCTTTGATTCATATTTTATAACCCCTTCTCCCTTCCAGAAAAAAAAGTCATTGTATAATTTACAGTCTGGCTTAACTGGCAGATGAGTTGAAGTTTGTTGCAGTGCAAGAAATGCTCTTTCTGGACTGAGTTTTGGAAGCCCTGCTATAAATATTACAACAGATGCTTCGCCACAGAATGAGGACTGAGCCTGGCTCTCTGACAGACATCTCTGAATGAATGTTGCATGAAGGACACATTTCACGTTCACTCTGTTGGCTACTTGTGTCATTTATTCATAAGAGGAAAAGCATGAAGAGCGTTAGTGTAGCGTTATGGCAGCAGTCGTTAGCAGGACGTGGAGTGATGTTCGTGAAAAAGAGGATGGTAGTGATAGATGAATAGACCTGACACGAGATATGGAAGGTTCTGAGCTGAAGTTGACTGCCTATAGAACTGGAGAGAATAAAGTGATGAGGCTGGAAGGCAAATGGTGTAAATCTGATTTACTGGCAGTCATGCCTGAGAGGAGCAAAGAAAGCATGAATTTTTTTTGATGTATAGACTAGTTCTCTCACTCTCCCTGTCTCCACTTCTACCTCTGCAATGAATGACTGGATAAGTAAAATGTAGAGATGGATAAGGTGCTGTTTTATTGTACAGAAGATATAAACAGGCCTGGCATGGCATCTAGTCTGTTTTCTATCCGTGATTTTTCAATTTGTGCTTGTGTGTTAAAGTTCAGCAGGTGATCAGATTTTATCAGGTTTATGATGAAAGGAATTAGAGAAGAAAACAGATTCGTGTCTGTAGGAGTGGTGCAGAAGAAACAATAGAAGCCCATTAGAGGAGAAAAAAATTCGCCTATATTATTTCAATAACTCATTTTCTAAAAATATTTGTCAAAATAATTATTCTCTCAAAATATTTACTTTCTTATGAAATGACTGTCAAAGTAATGACTGAGTATATTGTAGTAACGATTGATTATCCCAAACAATCACTTTTACTCTTGAAATTTAATTGTTATTTTTTCATTTTGACAATGCAAGAAAATAAGTCAATACTTTGAGGAAACAAGTCAGTATCTAGAGATAATTAGACAAATAGGTTGTGACTTCAAGAAAACGTTTGGTATCTTGGAAAAACAAGACAGTACAGTCATGATCTCATGATAGCAAAAGTTTTCTCAAAATCACAACTTTCATCTTGTGATCGCAATAATAATAAAAGTTGCTTTCTCAATATCTTTGTTTTGTTTCTCCTAATGCTAAGATTGAGTTATTTCAACATTTGTTATCTGGAGATCACATGACAAATAAACCATGATCTAAAGATAATAGTCCAGGGGCCGTATTACAGAAACTTCTTGAATCTGAAATTCTATTTGCTTAGTCACCATGACAATTTTAGCTAGGACTGAATTCAACACAGAAGCTAGTTCACAGTTCTCCAGATAAGAAAACAGTATTACAGAAACATCCTAACTAGAGAAAATTTCCTGAACTCTGTATTTAAGATTAACCCCAGAGGAGTTCATTATAACTAGCATAATGACGTTACAGAGTTTATTTTTATTGTTAGTTTATTAGGGGGGATAATGCGCTCAGCTAAAGTGCTTGAGAAACTGAAACTGAAACTGCAGATCAGCGACGCTCAGCACGAAGCACTCTCATAATATTCTTAACTTTAAGTTCACCCCGCTTTAGGTTTTTTTAAAAAATCTTTTTCACACCAGTAACGGTCGCTAAAATTAGCTGTCTAGCTAACTTGACTAGCTGGATTATGCTTTCATGTTTCAGCTGTGCATGTATGGTCAGCATAACAGTTGATTGTCGATTTCCCAAAATGAAATAAAATTCATAAATTAGGATAAGATTTGCTTCAGTAATAAAAAGTTATGAAAAAATCTTATCTTGACCTGTCAGATCTAACAGAAAACAACAAGACATTTCTGTAATACACACACACACACACACACTTCTAATCTTCTTCTCGTTCTGGGTCGTGGGCTTCTGTAATATAGTCCCAGAAATTATAACTAGCTTATGGCCTCTCTGGACTTCCATAGAAGTACTGACTTAGTAACTTAGTATCTCACTATACTGACTTGTATAGAATGATACCGAAGAATTTACTTATTTTCTTGAGATTTTAAAATAAAAACAATAAATTCCAAGAGCATAAGTGATTTTTTTGGAATAATCTATCACTCAGTCCCTCAGTCCCTTGTTTTGAAAGAAAAAAGGCAATATGTGAGTCATTATTTAGAAATACCAAGTAGATATTTTAGAGAAAATGTGATTATTCCGACATGGTATGTGAATGTTTTGCTGTACAGCTGCCAGAAACAAAGGATGTATGTTGTAGACATCGAGACATCAGGTTCCATTCACCATCACTGTAAAGAAATCTCTGTCATCAAACCCCTCTGAATAACTCTATTTACATGTCAATCACTGAACTATGCAGAGATTTTGAAAAATTTGTGGAATTCCCTGTCAAGCAGGTGATCCGATTTGCCAAGTTTTGATAAGGGGGAAAAAAGAAAAAGGAAAAAGAAAACAGATTTGCCTCCACAGGAGTCGCACAGCAGAGTGACATCAGGGGAGCATGCAATTTAAAGTCAATTCAAAATGAATAAGCCTCATATGGGCCTCATAAAGGGAGGAGTTTCTGAAAAGGCAAGGCTGTAAAAGAGAGGAAAAAAATAAGACGCTAATGAGAGAGGTGGCTTGTGAAACAGATACAGCTACTGTGAGGAGAGCTATATGAGAAAGAGTAGCATGGTCTCTGGTGGGCTGGGTGAAGGAGAGAAGAGAGCAAAAAAAAAAGAGGGCTGGAAAAATAATGGAGAAGAGACAGATGGTGAAATGACTCCAGTGTTGACGGGAGTATTAATGGACACAGCTGTCACTGCTGTGTCGTCCTCTTTTGGGGTGCATATACTTATGGTGTGTAGCAAGTAAATTACCATGACACACCCTTGCTGATCATTTCAGCGTTCATCTTTCATTATCTACTTTTTTCTGGTCTTCTCTCCTGTACCATGAACAGTGACTGGACAGTGTGTGCTTGCTGCCCTCTAGTGGTCAAAACAGAAAAAAAGAAATACAATGTTCTCTAAAAGTCTGAGATGAGCCTGATGTTTATTCATTTTCTAGTCAAAGCAGAGTTATTCATTTTTCAGTGTTGCAAAAATGGCACAAAAGCCCCCAACACTACATGCAACATCAAATCTATCAGTATTTCATTTGCCTGCTCTTTACTTTTGTGTAATCTGCTGGCACTTTAACTCCATCTTTCCAATCTTGAAACTAATCAGTCAGTTTATCAGCTGTGTCCTCCCAACAAAAGCTGTTCCCAAACAAGTCACTGACCTTATGTTCCCCATCAAATAGACACTAACATTCACACAACTACCCAAACTCACCCAAGCTGCATTGTAAATTTCTCGCATGCATTGAAAATGGCTAAACAAGACATTTTAGATTGGCTATAAAAAGATGAAAAGAACAGAAGCTTTAGTGAAGGGTGGACATGGTCATGCTGGTTGACCAGCATACCAATATCCAAAACACAACAGCAGGTTTAGCTGGTGACCTTCTGGTCTATGCTAGTTTTTCTAGCCGGGTTGTTGAGTAATTTTAACAATGGTCCACGATCTGTGGATAACTTAACTCTTCAGTAGCCAACATTTTGCATGACCTGCCTGAATTTGTGTTTGACATTCACTGTTGGTGACGTTTCTTTGAGTAAACTATACCTCACAGCTAAAAATGGTTGAAAACTAGCAGAATACTAAAGCTAGCAACTTGAATTGCTAACTGATAGCACGACCGACCAGCTAGCTTTCATTTGTTATTAGATGTTTTAGTATTTTTTGCACAAACTATCCTTTTAATATTGATTTCATTCTCAACTGCCTTTTTTTGTGATGCTGAAAAAATGCATTATTTGTACATAATGACCATTTTGACCAGAAAATGAATGAAGGGTGGCCTGTACAGGTTAGCTGGAATTCCATGCTGGTCTATGCCGGTTTATGCAGGTTTAAGCCAGTCTGGTGGTGGTTTTACTGGTTACCCAGCATGGTCACTTGGGTTGACCAGCATCAAAAACAGAACATATGCTGGTTGCTATGTTGGTTTATGCTAGTTTTTCTAGTAGGGTTGTCAAAGGGAAATTTTAACAGTGGTTGGATAACAAGACCATTCAGTAGTTAGTAGTTAGTAGTTAGCAAGACCTGTTTGGATTTGTGTCCCACTGTCTGACATTAGCAGCTTTAGCTTTTCTGAGTACACTATCCAATAAAGCTAACAGTGAAAATATTAACGCTAGCGACATTAATTGCTAACTCAACCAGCTAGCTGTCATTTGACATTGGGCTTTGTATATTTTTACTCAGTCTATCCTTTCAACAG
The DNA here is from genome assembly GCF_015220715.1 of Pygocentrus nattereri. Lineage (NCBI taxonomy): Eukaryota > Metazoa > Chordata > Actinopteri > Characiformes > Serrasalmidae > Pygocentrus > Pygocentrus nattereri. The sequence continues at coordinate 43,176,566 of NC_051213.1, read as the reverse complement.
CTGATATTCATGGATTTCATTCTCAACTGCCTTCAGTTTATGACTATAAATAGGCTCAGTGTGTGTGTTGTCACGAGGTGTGAATAAGTGTGTGCAAAGCAGCATTAATTGTATTCATTAAAGTGGATTAGAAATGAGGAGGAAATGGGATGAGAAATAAGAACAGGCTGTATGGCCTATTAGGAGAAAAGCTGTAAAAATGTAAATTCACAACACCTGAGACCAAGAGATTAGCTTGGGAAATAGAGCCGAGAATAAGGAGCCTATTACAGAAAGGACACATTAGCATAATAGCATTGCTGGATTTTCACTGTTTATAGGTATTTATCAAGTGTACTTTTTATGCCCAGGTGGTAAGAGGCTATCTGCGGGGGTATGTGTGTATTATTTTATTGATAAAACAATTACACACCGTCTGTGTGTGTAAGTGTTTGGACTAAACCCAACAGGCAGTAGTTTGAGCTTCATAGCCTCATCGATCTTCCTATGGTTGCTGATTTAGGAGAAGCCCATGATTTGGAGCAATCTTTCTCTGGATAATCTGATTTAGACCATTTCAAACACCAAATGTAGTTGATCATCTAAGACAAGTGTGGTGTGTGCACTAATTTTGTAGGTGAGCTATATAAAAGTCTTTTTGGGTGACATAGAGCTCCATCTGTCTCTCTGCATACTTCGTCAGCCCCCTTTCACTCTGTCCTTTAATGGTTATGACCCCCACGGGACCACCACAGAGCATGTATTATTTGGATGGTGGATCATTCTCAGCCCTGCAGTGACACTGACATCGTGGAGGTGTGTTAGAGTGTGTTGCACTGGTGTGAATGGATCGGACACAGAAATGCTGCTGGAGTTTTTGAACACCTCAGTTTCACTGCTGGACCAAAAATATCCAGCCAACAGCTTCCTGTGACTACTGATGAAGGACTAGAGGATGACCAGCACAAACTGTGCAGCAGCAGATGAGCTATCGTCTCTGACTCTTCATCTACAAGGTGGACGGACAAGGTAGGAGTGTCTAATAGAGTGGACAGCTCTGTGTCTGATCCTCTCATACTAGTACAACACACACTGACACACCACCACCACGTCAGTGTTACTGCAGTGCTGAGAATGATCCACCAGCCAAATAGTACCTCTGTGAGGGTCCATGGTGGTCCTGACCACTGAAGAACAGGGTTAAAGGGGGCTAACAAGGTATCAGAGAAACAGATGGACAACAGTCTGTAATTGTAGAACTACAAAGTGCACCTATACAGTAAGTGGAGCTGATAAAATGGACAATGAGCATAGAAACAAAGAGGTGGTCGTAATGTTATGCCTGATCAGTGTATGTGTATGTATTTCTGTGTATATACATAATATGTAGTGCCTTGTCTTTGATTGCCACTGGGATTTCAGAACTGGCTTGTGTTCACATAACATCATGGAAAATCCCAAGAAAACCCTGGAGAGCTGGGATCTAGCAAAACGTGGTAATATCCCTGTTCAAACACACCCACTAAGCCAGGTGATTATCTAATGAATTGAATCAGGTGTGTTTGAGCAGGGAAATCAGCAAATCGCCCCTGATTTACATTTATTTATGAAAGAGGTAAGAGAGTTCCAGGACAGATCCAGAGCTCTGGACCTGCAAACAACCCAATCAGGTCAAAACAGGGAAATGGTCCTGAGAGGGCAGAAAATATGGAGAGAGAATCCATGTTAAACACACTATATCTACAGCAAAATCCCTAGAGGTGAATAACACAGAGTTCATTTGAGTCCAGATGGACACTGTAGGTGTTAATTGAGCATTGAAGACATTGCTGCACAGGAGAGTCAGTGGGAAAATACCATACCCAGTGAACTGAACATATTTTGGTCACTTGAATACCGGCCATTTGAGGGGGCAGAAGCTTATGGGTAAGAAAGAGCAACATGAACATGAATTAATTCAATTTATTGTACAGTATATTACAATCACTCTTGTCAAAGATAGTGTAATTCCCTAATAAACCAGCATGGTTTGCCAGCAGAGCCAACATATACTTAGTTTTGGATGCAGGTACGCACCTAAACCAGCATTAGACCAGTATAAACTAGCATAGACCAGCGTAGAATTCATGCTGATTCATGCTGTTCTTTCAGCAGGGTCATGTTAGTGACCTGTAGTGTAAAAAAATTTCCCAAAGACGCCAAAATCATCAGAAATTCTGTCTGGATGATTCCACCAAGTTGGATCAAAGTCAGTGTTCAAAACATAGTTTGTACTTTTAATGGACTTGGACTTCGGTAGTGACTATTTTAGATCATTTTCACGCAGAACTCAGTACATGGTCAGTACATGACTAGCAAACACAGCTTTGAATAGCTGTACACACATGAAACCATACTAGTTTTCATTGAAACATGAAAAAGTTTACTTAATTGCAGGAAATATGTAATCATGGCATTATGGCATTTGGCTGGCACTCTTATCCAGAGCGACTTACAGTTTTGATCATTTTACACAGGTAGGCGAAGGTGGTGTTAGGAGTCTTGCCCAAGGACTCTTATTGGTATAGTGTAGGGAGCTTACCTAGGTGGGGATTGAACCCCAGTCTACAGCGTAGAAGGCAGAGGTGTTACCCACTACACTAACCAACCACACAAATCAGATTTCTGCTTTGCAACCAGCCAATAAACTCACAGAAGATGTGACATAAACGTAATGTAAAACTTACTGCCACAGCTTTTACACCACTTCACCTGAAAATATGAACTTACATCATCCAGAAGATGAAAAATTATTTGATGATTTATATAATTCGTTAAGCAATCTAGTTGGTTTCAGCATCACCCCAAAAGTGTTTTACTGTCAACTCACAGCAGCGCTGCCTTTGAGATCCTGTGGTCAATTTTCGCACAAGAACATACTAAGAAATCTGAAAGAAATCAGAGTAAGAGTATACATGCACTGAGAAATCTGAAAACTGAGCTAAAATCAGGCTTTGTGACTGTTTCGCTAGTGGTTAGCTAATTTTGAGCAGAACTCAAAAACCCTAGTCTGTACATGACTAGCAAACACTGCTTTGAACAGCTGTACACACGTCTAAAATCATAATAGTTTTCATTCATGCACAAAAAGTTTGCTTAATTGCAGAAAATGTGTTTCGGTGGTGACAATTCCTGAAGTTACACACTGACTTTTCAGACTTTGGTACACATTTATTTAAAAAACAATAGCATCCAAATGCTCATCTCATGAGGGACAAGGATGCAGTTTCACTTCCTACTCTAAAATGCAGGGTATGACTAAAATAAGGCTCTGTCTACACGCTTTTTAGTCACATGAAAAAGTAGGACAGCATTTTCTGAATAAGAGAGCCCCCCTCTCTCCTAGGGTGCTCTCTGTGCATAGGCCTGCTTGAGCAAGTTGTGGAAACATGTCACTTGTAAATAATTGATCACATCATTGATTTATGTTGATTCATTTTATTTCCTGAAGATTTGACACTTAAACCTCAAAAGGAAGGCCCTGCTGACGAACTCCGTAGTGGAGCAACACAGTTTTTATCCAAGTCTCCTTGTTCTTTCTTGTCTCAGTCATGAGGCAAACATCTAAATCTTCCTTTTTTCCTTTTACAGCACTTCAATGAAGAGTCTATGTATCGAAATCGAGAATCTCATGGCTTGACAGCTCACTGAAATCTAATACTGCTGGGTTGTCTTGTTCAGACAGTCAACCACAGTGTAATCAAGGAGATTAGTATCTCCAAAGTATTTAGCTTGATGCTAAAAATCTCACAGCAGCTTAGAACTGTGAGCTTGAGTGGTAGGATTTTCCAAGCATTGCTTGTTTTCTATCAAAGCTTCACGTTTATGTCTGTATTTGCCTCTGCAAGTTGTATGAGAAATCTGGACATTGTAGCACAGTTAAAAATGATAAAATGATATAAAACAATATTTTTAGTAACTTTTTTTGAGAATTATCTTAAAATCTCCCGAACTAATGATATCACAAAAGACACATGCACACAGAGTTGTAGTCAACAGCAACAAAAAAATGGCATGATAAGCAGCAACCTTAGCCAAGCAGCTAACCTAGCAGCTAACTTTGCTACCTTTATGTCCTTAAATGCTGCCTGTCTACATTTATGTGTACATATATTACTGTAGTCATGGGTAATCATAGATCAGTTTCTCATTTACTACAACAGCAGTCAATAACAATAAAAAGTGTTTTGGCATATGCACAAAATGAGAAATCAGAAAGATTTATTTATTGGATTATTGAGTTCATGTAAGCGCACTCATTGGCCTCTAACAGTCATTAACAGTGGCTTAAACAGTGCCAAAGTAACATCGTTAGTAGTCAGTAACAGTGACTCGTTTTCATGGATCCATTTCTCATTTGTTTCTTTGATAGACTAACAGTAGTTAGTAGTAGATAGTAGTAGACTAGTAGTAGATAGTCTAACAGTAGTTATTAGTTATCGTGGTTTAATCGAAACACTGTCCAATGCTTTCTTTTCTTCAACTCAAACTTTTATTTTATAGAAAAGTGCAAAAATTAGGTTTACATGCATTTTACTGGTCCAGTGTCATGAGGTATCATCAAGGGGTGGGCAATATGATAATATTAATCGCCATTGAGATAAATTATGTAACATCTCGATATGGTTTTCTGAGTCAGTACAGTTCTGTGTAACTGGATTTAGTGCAAAGCAACTGCTGATTGTGAAGCATTGAATAAAAGATCATTGTATTCATAGTTTTGCCCATTATTTTTTGTCTCATCAAAGTTATCAAACCTCAAAAAAACAGAATCTATTGATGTGTATCGAAGCATTTGTGAACAAAGTTGACTCTCTTCTTTCTACAAATGTTTGTTTTATTGCATTACATTTGTACATTGCATTGTTGAAGGGACATCACCAAAATGGTGATAACACAAGAATCTATTGCAGGTTCTTTGAGATGAATGACAACGCGGTCACCTTTCATGAAATAAAAGGGCACCGTATCACCTCTAAAGCAGCTGCCTCTGGTCAAGATATAACTTTTCAAAGCAAGCTGATTTATTGTGCTGGCAGTCTTGTTGTTCTTACTGTTTACAGCACAGTTACACCTTTACTAAGTCACTATGTGCATTGTTGGTGTGGTTTGAGTTTTCAGAGTTGATCGTGGAAGGGCAGGTTAACCCACTGTGAAGGGCAGAGTGCATTCTGGCTCTGAGCAACTGGAAGACAGAAGTTCAAATGGACTGCTTTAGCCCAGACTTGCTCAGCTCCTCGTAGGTGCTTCAGGTGAGATAGTAAAGGGCTCCAGTATGGTTGACTGAGGACCAGAGTTGGAAAGGTTGAGACTTTAATGAGCTGGGACTTAATGGCTCTCTTGAGTGTAAACTATGTGATATAGCTGATCCTGGAAGATGCCAAAATACGTGCGCACTGCCTGGGATGTCTCATCAAGCAGGTTCCTGAAAGGAGGAGAAACTTTATAAAGCAGACATATTGCTATTTACTGAAATCAGAGTTTTTCAGACACCATCATACATTTTTATGTACATCTCACACACAGGCTCTGAAAGAAGGTTGGATCTCAAATGTAAAATCAACATTATACTGAGGAAGATATGATTACAATTGTAGACACTCACATCCTCAGAAGCACATATTTCACCGAGTTCTTTTTGTATACTCTTTAACATGCTCGTAATAATCAGATTCATCCACTTGGGGAAGGGGTCCAAAGTCGTTCCGGTCTGATTTTACATGTTATGTGCAATTATACATTTCTACCATAGAGGTCTCCAGATCCCCAAATCTTACATAGTGCAGCTTTAAGAAATAGTACTGAAATTCCCTACTTGAGTCATTCCATGTGATCAATGCCAATCGGTTGTTAATTTTAATCATTTTTTTGTCCTTTACACTTTAAAGATGGTTCTTCAAGGAATTGATGGAGAATGTGTTGTTCTATACAGCAACAAAAAGGATTATTCTATTGTTACAAGCTTGACCCACAAACACTTCTGAACATTTTTGTAATGTTCCTTTTTTCTTTGGTTCTATATTTACCCCTACTAGAAAAACCAGCACAGACCAGCATGACTGGTCACCAGCAAAACTAGCATATTGCAGTGACAAGCAAGTCCATGGCCAGTAGCAGGTTGCTACAATGTGTTGTGTTTTGGGTGCTTTCATGCTGGTCAGCAGAAACGGATGTTAATATGCTGATCACCAGCAAAACCAGCATATGTTCTGTTTTGGATGCTGGTATGTTGGTAAACCAGCATAAACATGCTGGACGACAGGTAAACCAGCGTAGACCAGCATGGAATGCGTGCTGATCTCTGCTGATTTTAAGCAGAGGTTGTAATTTGTTACTTTCCACAAGCTGAGGTAAATCTGCACTCACTTTGCTTTCTCTTCCAGTTTGAGTTCTTTGATGTTCTCTATGTAACCACTGGCAGTATTCAGGCCCTGGTCATAATAGGACTTCAGGGTGTCCATCACAGTGGCGACCGTTCCCTTTTCCTCATCTGTATCCTCGACCTGTCTGGGCACACGGAAGCTCTCCGCTCCTGCAATGACAAAGCACAGGTTTAAGTTAATATGCAATAAACTTCATTCATTCCTCAAGCAGTTCTGCAGTCGCTCTGCCTAATTCCTAATTTGATTATATCGTTTGATTATATTTGCCTATCAGTCTTCTAGCTTGATAAGATCTGGACCATGCTGACTGTATGCCACTGCTGGTCCACTATCTGACCAGCCAGATTAATATCCTGCACATTAGTTTTTATTTTCCTCAAATAGATTTTTAAATTCACATAGATATGTTATTTTGGAAAATAAACTAAAGCAAATATTACAAATTATTGAAGGGGGGGTATCAATAACAGGGCCTAATAGAAAAAGATTTTGTTGAAAATGTGCTAAATTGGTTACAGTATATGTATAATTGTTTTTATTTATGCTATTACTGTTAAAATGATGTACTATATTCATTTACAAAGGATGAGGGAAGAAACAAATGAAGGATGAATAAGAAAATTGGACTGGGAGTTGAAATGAGTGATGAAAAGTGACAGTTTTGGGATCAGTCGGCCAACAGTGGCCTGCTATCCTCTTGCTTTCTGAGTCTACAAATCAAGTCCTTGAAAACAGAGCAAAATAGGCTGATTTGTTGTGTTTTTGTCAACACACTGCTGTGGCAATTGGTCATTTGCTGTGATCTTTGAGGCTCTTTAAAATGATTTCAGATTGTTATTTTCCCTCCAGCTAGTTTTCACAGCACCAGCGTACTGAGTTGTGGAATGAAGATATCTTTGATATTTATATTTTTCTGTGTGTGAGGTCATACCCAGGGCGAGGACTGCAATGAGGACGGTGATGGTGATCAGTTTGTGCATGATGGCTGCTGGATCTGAGGTGGAACAGAGAAGATATAATCAGAAGAGGTTCGCAAACCAAACACAAGGTGGCATCAGCAGTTCACTCTTAACTTTGGGTGCCACTATTAATAGTTCTGGTGAAATCTGGCCTTTGATCTTTCTTAAATATGTATCTTAAATCAACCCTGGCCATTTTGTTTAGCACTAGCATTTAGCATTAAGCTTGGCATGGTCAAATCCATATATTTGTTAATAGAACTTGAAAAGCTGGAAACGTTTTAATCACTAAGCTTGATTTGGTCAAGCTAAAAATAACTATTAGCTGCTTGCTCACAGTTTTGTTAGCTTTTATTAATATGCTTAGCAAATATATATGTCCTGAATCCAGTTGTATCATATGAACACATGGCATTGATGTAATAACAAGGCTAATATGAGCACAAATTTTGGATTGGATACAAATAGAAATAAGAAGTGAATACTGTAACAAATCTGTACTGAAATAGCACAATAACATTGTGTAGTCACTGAGTGTTTGAGTGCTTTGCGCATGATAGCCTACTTTTTTGATGGGCAACCTATCGGTGAACCGATTTTTAAAATGTCTGCATACTTAAGTGGTTTAGACGTAAACAAAAGCATTCAGAGTGGTTTGGTGTGAAATGCTCTGTTCTGGAGAAACATACAGTGGTGGTGATAGGAACCAGATGTCTGAGGCCTCGAAAAGCTGCCTCACAGAAAGTTATTGCATGAAGTGGTTATGAGTACGATGTCTGATGTCGAAGACATTGTTTTACAGTAGTTTTGTGATAACATTTTGGTCTAAAACGCATTTCAATCCATTTATTTTCATCAGTTCGTGGACGACCAACACGCAAAGAGCAACCAGTCCCCAGAGAAAGCGTATTTCCCACCAACTGCTTCAATAAAAAGAGTTCATTTTTAAAGCTAAGTCACTGTATAAAAAAATAGACATTTTCATATTCGTATGTATTATTATGTACATCGGTATTGGAAAAGAAACAGTGGTATCATAGCATGTCTAAATGTTACATTGTGTAGCAGGATCATAAACTTTGGTGAATCTTAAGCTACTTCCAAGATGCTAAACTCATCAAGACTGAACCGGCTGCCTTAGGATTACATCCGTTAAATGTTTGCCTAGTCTGTGCCAGGATTGAGGAAAAAAAAGCATGAAGGTGGCTGTACTCACTGTCTCTCCTCGGTGGAAAGTGTGTCAGGTCGGCTAGAGGGTGAACTGCCTTTGGCCTATCTTATATATATGAGCCCACATGTGTTGCTCTGACTGTCCAGATGTCAAAGTGCAATGCTCAGAGATAACTGGGGGATAGTGTGTGTGTGTGTGTGTGTGAGAGAGAGAGAGAGAGAGAGAGAGAGAGAGAGAGAGAGAGAGAGAGAGAGAGAGAAAGAGAGCAGATGCTGGGAGTGAATGTGAGAGAATATGTCGCAGTTTCCTGAAAATTGACCATTTTACAGATTTGGGATGACTTAATCACATTCAAGCTGATTGCTTCTTTTGTTAGCGTTGATCACCACAATTGAATAAAATAGACAGCAGCCTTGCATGATGACTGATGATTTGGCTCTTAAAGACTGGCAAAATCCAATCCACTGTCACGTTAATGTACGTTAAGATATGGTAATAAGTTCTGCTATCATTGTGTTCCACCCACCCGGGCCTGTCTCGATAGATGAGTACACATGGACTGTTTTTCTCTTGCGCAAGCAGGCTGCTATCACGTTTGAAGTCCTAAGTCTATTTTGCCATAGACACGTCAGCCTGTTGATTCCAGCTTATCTGCACGCACCATGTTTTTAGCTCTTTGGGAAGACCAGGTATTTTGATGCTTGGGGGACATTTGGTCGCTCCCCATGAAAAAGGACACAGTGTTTATTTGTAAAAGAGGTTTGTTTAGTTTGGGTTGGGTTAGGTGTAGCGCAGTGGAGTCAGTGGAAATTACCCTCAGATATAGCAATACAAACTCATGCTTTGTTTGTGGGGTTTTTTTTTTTAGAGATATGAGGTCCCATCCACCACGTTTGGTTAAACTTTGCTTCTTTAGTTTAGCTGCGAGGCTAGCATGGCTAGCATGGCTAAGAAGTAATGGAAGCCTAAAGCTGATAACTCTTAATTTCTAATGTCTGACTAGGAAATTGCTGTTCTTTCAAAAGACTTGCTGTTTTGAGACAGTAGATACTTCATATATGCTAACATTGTCACTCATCACTAAGATTAGCTGGCTAGCTTTTGCTAACAATACTTGGACTCCCCTCTTTCGAGTTTAACACAGCATTCGTCATCACACACCCTCCCTAAACCATGTTGGGTTGTTAAGTAATCTCAAATAGACCTGCATATGAGGCTTCTGACACTTTGACATTGTCATCTATAAAATGTACATTGCTTAGCTAAAAACATTACAGGCTAGCAGCCATCTTGAGGCTCGAATTTTGTCTCTAATTTTATTCATTTTTATAGATAACATTATCATACAGTTTCAGAAACTGCAGAAGGAGGACTATTCCATATTACTCAACAGCTTGGCAGTGCTTGACGCAAGTAGGACAGATGGCTATAACAGGCTTCTTTAACATAACATTTAGAATACGTGCATGTGATGCAGGTGGTTTGGGTGGTGGATCATTCTCAGCAGTGATACTGGCATGGCGGTGGTGTGTTAGTGTGTTGTGCTGGTACAAGTGGATCAGACACAGCAGAGCTGCAGGAGTTTTTAAACACTGTGTCCACTTACCGTCCACTCTAGTAGACAGAATTACCTTTGGTTCATGTGAAGTCATAGACAGTAGTTCATCTGTTGCTGCACAGTCTGTGTTTGTGGGGGTCCTGACCATTGAAGAACAGAGTGAAAGGGGGCTAATTAAGAAAACAGAGAAACAGATTGACTACAGTCTGTAATTGTAGAACTACAAAGTGTACCTAGGTGGTAAGTGGAGCTGACACATAAGTGTAGATACAAAGAAATGTACTTAATGAAGTTGTCAGTCAGGGTATATTACAGCAACAAACCTACGAGGTTGTGCATTACAGTGATTTCATCACAGTGAAGGATGTTCTTAAAATAGCAGTAAAGCACAGCATCAAGTGGCTTATTGCTTTTATAAAATGACAGGCAACAAAAACATGATAAAACAAACAGTTTTTCAGAAAATAATTTGTTGTCATTAACAATAAACAACATAAACACATATTCTACCCAGAAAGGTAGATCCTTTAGAGTATAGTATCATTGCTGAATTAGAATAAGAGCATTCTGTCTTTCCTCATTATAATGAACCTTTTAACTTCTTGTTGTATAGTAATAAACATGCCCTGTGATGGACTGGCGGCCTCTCCACAGTGTCTCCTGCCTTCCGTCCAATTGGTGCTGGAACAGGCTCCAGCGACCCCCGCAACACTAGAGCATAAGCAGCTTAGATGATGAATAAAATAATAAATAATACACATATGGTAACAAAGTTTAATGCAAAAAGATTAATTTATAGGTACTTTCTGTGTCTTATAGAGCACCAATCCAGTGATGCTCCTCCTACCACACTGCGGCTGAATCTCAAATGGCTCCCTGCTCCCTACATAGTGCACTAGGAAAATAAATACTAGCTCCTGCACTCTAATGGTGTGTAATATGGCAAATATATAGTCAATTGAAATTCAGCCACATCCATACTCGACAAATAGTTGAGTCTTTGGCTGCAGAAGCATCTCAAAGGAATGGACTAGGGAGATGTCAGTCACATGGCCTACAGCCTTGATGCAAGAAATGCTTGTCCAAATAGTTCACTTGTTGTAACGTATGAACAGAATCGCAGACGCTCGCAGGTAAAAGGGGAAGAGATTTATTACCGGAGGTAATCAGGAGAATCCCCAGAGGGAGAAAACATATATCCAAGTCCAATCCAAAGTCGTGACACAAATCAGTTCAGGCAGGCAGAGGTACACAAGGGCAAAACAAAACACAAAACCGGGTCAGGAATAGCGAGAGGTCGATACACAGGAGATACACAGGAGATACCAGGAGATACCAGGAGATACACAGGAGATACACAGGAGATACACAGGAGATACACAGGAGATACACAGGAGATACACAGGAGATACACCGCTCAGTAATTGCATGGGAACAATACCTCGCAAAGAGTCCAAGTAAAGTCCCAGCTTATAAAGAAACAAACAGGTGCACAACATTAGAATTCCGGCGACTGTGATCGCTGACAGGTGTGGGGAAAGATCACATGATCCTCCCGAGCATTCTGGGAAGTGGAGTCCGACTTCCCTGTTGACTGCATGACACTTGTGCACTTTTGTCACCACTTGAGTAGGTCCAGATGAGCCTAAGCCGGTAATTGCCACATGTGGATCAGCTTATTTTGATTACTTTTTTCCATGGATGGATCATGGTCTTGAGAGGCCATGATATACACATAGCCCTATGCAAAAGTTTTGGTACCCTAGGTTGTTAAATAACCCTAAGTCAAAATAAGTGAACACATCCTCTACAGAGAACACACTTCTGCACATTTTAAAGCATAATTACTGTGCACTAAAATATGCAGAAAATGCCATTTCGCAAATGACTGTCTGTATGAAAAAAGCAAAGACGATAATAAGAGAGACACTTTTTTTTTTAATCCCACAAACAGGGAAATTTCACCTCCGCATTTAACCCATCCATGAAGTGAAACACCACATACACACACTAGTGAGCACACACACACTAGGGGGCAGTGAGCACACTTGCCCAGAGTGGTGGGCAGCCCTATCCATGGCACCCATAGAGCAATTGGGGGTTAGGTGTCTTGCTCAAGGACAGTGCTGGGGAACCGGCAACCTTCCGGTCACAGGGCCAGTTCCCTAACCTCCAGCCCATGACTGCCCCCAGTACAACTCACCTTTGTGTTTATGTGCACTTTGTAGAATGCAAATTTCTTTTGTTCTTTGTTTTGAAATGAAACAAAATTGTCCTTATTGATATGCGATATTCTATTGTGCAGAATATTTTGAACTATTTTTTACACTTAAAAACTGAAACTATTACAACACACTGTCTAAAACATACTAGTTGAATGGCACAACAAATTCCTCTGAGTTAATGATATTAAGCTTGAGGGACCTGAGAAGAGATAACAGGTCTCCGTTTATTTGATCTGTGGACATTTGTGGTCTGAGGCCCCTGGCAGTCGGATGCCCCTGGCTATCAGAGGCCCCGGGGCACAGACTTCATTGGCCCAATCATTTGCCTGATGATTTTTGCCCTAAAGCTGTGGAGATTTTTGAAACTAGCTGAACTGCATGTAAATTGAAGTAAACTGTAGAAGAGGCCTATCACACAAATAAGGTCTCTTTCTCTACAAATCTACGTGAACAATAAGGATGCAGTGGAGGGTAAATGCATGGAAACACTAATAATATACAAATATAGAATAATATTTGTCTAGAGAGACTGTCTATCGTATGAACCACTGACCTCTCAATCACTTTGTAATTTCAGAATTAACACCTTTCTGTGATAGTACAGAAAATAATGTTCATAGGCTTTGACTTGAAAGACTTTTAATCTTTGACAAGATTCTTTGACAGTTTGTGGTTCTATATAGAACTGTTTTCTTTACCAAAGAACCCTTGAAGAACCATCTTTTTTAAAGTGAGAATGTAGTAAATATATCAGTAAATATACAACAGTTAGTTCCAGCCATGCAAGATGATTGGTTAAGAAGTGTTCTAACCATGGTGTTATTTCGCCATAACATCACAGTGTTTTCACAAACACTGTATCATTTTGCTAAGATGCCGTTGCTAAGCAACGTGTTTGACAGCTGTAGGAGACGCTCAAGCCAACGTTTTTTGCTTCTTCCTTTGCCACAAACAGAAAATGGATACTTTTAAGATCACATTTGACCGACAGCCAATTTGGTCAGACTCTGAAGATGAGACTCCACTAAATTCAGCTTTTCAGTTGGCAGCTGTGACAGAAGAACAGCTAAACAACCTGGAATCAGCCAGAAATGACCCCAATACCAATCGGCAAACGTGTCGTCTCATCTTCAGTCAGACCAAATCAGACTGAGCCATAAAACTGACCCAATAAAAAACAAAAAAGCTGCTCAGTGTTAATGACAGTTTGGGAATTTAGTGTAAGGAGCTGGATAAGGAACTACCAGCTGTGCAGAGAGTGAGCGGAGCTCGTTACTGTGACGTAGCAACAAGCTGCTTGTTAAGGAACTATAATTTGGTGGAAGGAGCCTTTGGCTCATGCCTGTGACCAAATCTCAGTCGTGATGTTATTTTGCGATAACACACTCCCTCTCATGTTCCATTGCTTAAGTAACTAATTATATGGGCCTACCAGCAGATACAGATATATTCATCAATATTGTATAATTTTATATTTATTTGATAATGGTTTTGAGTTTTTGACCAGGCAAAACATTTTTACAGTCTGTAGCGGAGGTGCTCTAGAATCTAGAGGACAGAGAATGGCTTGTGTAACCATGAGCATGCAAAATGGGCCATGGGCACATCCCCTGAGGTTGGTACAGTCTAGTTGCACCCCTAGTGTACAACATTAATGTAAGCATTTCACATAGACCATAGTTCTATGAGGCTGCTGTCTCTACAGCCTGTACATCTGTCTGATGATTAAAAAAGCTAGACAGTACTATTTTGTAAAAAGACTGTAAATTGTAAAAAGACATTCGTTGGCATGATTTTATCATCACATACTTCATAATGTAGCTCCCAGGGCAGCACTGATGAAGTTACTGTCACTCGAACCCTTATTAAATACAGTCATCCGACTCTTATAACTGGTTGGGAACTACTCTGATGGTAGATTTTCACCATAAGCATCATTGATGCTTTCTTGAAAATTGGACTGTCTCACTTTCCATAACTAGAGTCATCAGACGTGTAGCCACACTGCATTCTTCAGTTTTCATTGGCTCTTGGATAAGTTCAATCAGATTGAGTTGCTGACCGGTATACAGTACTAGATTATGCTCAGACAAAGACATTACAAAGGAGGTGACCAGTCACTGTTGACATGTGAATGCAAAAGCTTGTAATGCTCAACATGGTGTCTGTCTGTGGGGGGAAGGTCCTGCCCTTCAATAAAGAGAACCAATCAGCTTGCTGGTTGTGCTGGTTGTGAGAAACCCCCAACCCCCCTGCCATGTTGTATAATTCTGCCCAAGAGCAACTCGTTTGTGTGTTATTGAGCCAAACACTTCAAACAGTTTATAAGCTTTTTATCAGATTTTACCAGAGATTTCATATAAGGTTTTAGTACCTTTTCAGTTTTTTTGGTCTCTCCCCATTTAAAAAAGAAGAGCCTGGTCCTGTATGGCTGGAAATAACCGAGTGAACAGACTTTCCCATAAGGACTTTGACTGATCAAAATCAAGCATTAGATGTACTCTGACTGGTCTGATTCTGACTTTCCTACCAAAGCCTAACACCAGTCAAAAAAGCCCTCGGCCCTCACACCCTACTCGATTTACTCTCCCAACTGTGACTGCACCAAAGTTTGCCTAGCCTGACTGGAAATTGTGGTAAAATTCATGTAGTGTACCCCCAGCTTCAGGTGATTGGTTGCATTTTACCATAATATTCTAATACATATGAGTAGGAAAAGCCGATTTAAACTCTATATTTGAAAAATCAGCATTGTAAGATGTATTCTAGCTTTAGTATTACAAATTAGCCATGTATTTTCTTTACTACTTCAGGATGATTCACCTCCTTAAAGTCTTTAATCACACAGCCATTGGGTGGTTTTCATTTTGTTTTTATTCTTGCTGAACAAATTATGGTGTTTTCCCATACATTGTACAGAAGAGCATCAAAATACACAGATATATACAGTAATGAGCCTGTAATATACGTCTCAAAATGGATTTGCTAGTAACACGGCTACCTATCACACAGTTAGCTCTGTTGACTTATTTCTGTGTTAATGCTGTGCATGTTTAGTACATTTGATCTCTAATGTATGTGAGAATGTATAGCTAGGCTTAAAGCACAGCTCAGCCTCAAGGGAAACACACTCGGAGGAGTGGGGAGAGGGTTGGCGATCATACGGTTTAGCTGTCCTCTGTTGGTAGGACTGCGTCCAGCACGGGCTTGACACTGGTGATGAAGTGGTCCAGCTGCTCACCAATGTGGGGGCGCAGGTACTCTTCGTACAGACCAAGACCACCCAAGCGCGCCTTTTCCAGAAGGGGCTCCAGATCCTCGGCCAGTCCACTGAATCAACCACATAAGAAACAAATCCTGTTATTAGCATGTTTTATTAGTAAGTGCTTTTAGCTGTGCAGGGGTGTAAAAAGTACATCTGTGTTTCTCCAGTTTAATAGATGTCACTCATGTATTCTCTGATGAGCTAATGAAAAGAGACTCAGACTAGATCTTTGTAGAACTTTATCCATCCACCGGTCTCCAATTAGCGTTTGTATTTTTGATATTCAGATTTAGAATTTTCAGCAAAATATCCGAATTCAGCAAATCAGTGGTAATGCAGAAAATCCAGCTGTTGAGTTTAATGGGGTATTTAAATGGTCCCAACAACATTCCTGATGAGTGTTTCTGTGGACCTTTTGACAAATTAAGGCATTGCCAGAAATAATTGTTCAAAATAATGCACGTCCATCTTTAATCCCTTCAAGAGCCAGTTTCCCAGACCCAGATTGAGCCAAAGCCTAGGCCAAAAAGAGTTTTCTAATAGAGATTCACCACTGGCACTGAGATTTAATCCATGACTAGGCTTAAGCTATGTCTGGGAAACCAATCTCATGTTTTTCCTTATTGGTCAACCTCTCTCAATGGAAGACTTAGTCACCATGGCTCATACTCACGCGATCAGCGCGCTGACAGCCTTGGCTCGTTGGTCACTTTTCACATGCTCTGCAAGCTCCTTGGCTTTCTCCCCAGTGATGGTGCCCTCCGCCAAGGTCCCGACGGTCTCATGAAGACTTTCATAAAAATGCACGATCCTTTTGAGGAAGGTCTCTTTCAGACCTGTATACTTATCTACCAGTTCCTTGCTGGGCTGAGGCACGTCACACAAGCACACCGACACTGAGAGATAGAGAGAGAGAGTCCGTCGTTGAGTATTTAGGCAGCCTGAAATATATGCTATCATTATGATATTTGGCTTTATAATATTGGCACTGCAGAAGACAGCAAAGTCCAAATGACCCTCTGACAAATTGCAGATTTTTGATTGCGTTCTATGAGCATTCTGATGATCTTCAGCTGTTCTTGTTGTGATTTGATTTGATTTATTGATCCAATATTCCTTTTGTCAAATATGAAGGTCTATCCTTAACCAATGTCTCATCTAAGGTGTTTAAGTTTATTGCAAGGCACATTGCAATTGCACAGTGCAATATGTAGCAACATCCTCACTCTCAAAGCCAATTGAGAAATTAGCCATGTTACCTTACCATTGTATTGCTTCCTGGCCTACATAAGCTCTATAAGATCAACATGAAATCTTTTGAAGATGTTCTCTCCAACTAATATATCTTATTTTTGGCTAAAAAGTAGCTGAGTCAGCAAGATTGGCTTTCTTTTGCTTGTTGCTAGTCAAGCTAGCCATACTAGTTATGCTAGTCAAGCACCTGAATCCCCCCTCATTCTCTCAGCTTGCAAAACTGGGTGACGTATATGCTTTTTAGTCTTACCTTGGAGTGCAACAATGAGAGCTAATGCCAGCTTCATCTAGAAGAAAAGCAGAAATAGTAATGTCAGAACTTGTTGCTAAAATGCAGAGAGAGTTTAAAGCATCAGTTATTTTTAGCCAATTGAGTTGCAGCCAGATTTCCTTCCGGTTAAATATCAAGTTAAGCACTTCATTGCTATTTGTATGTAATATTGGCCTAATATCACTTTTAAGCCATCAAAATTTTCACAGTGCAAAGGCCAGACCTGAAATACAGTGACCCAAAAGGTATATAGATGTAGCTTATAGATATGATGTAAAATGATGCAAAAATGTTTTGTGCATGGAAAAAAGGAGAGTAAAGCAGCAAAAATGTAGGTAAAATTCATGCACATTTGAGTGAATGTAGTATGAAAGCACAGTACCTTGAGACAGTGAGGATCCTGTGGAGAGTGTGGAAGGCCAGAGAGCTCCAAGACTGCAGGCAAGTTCACCAGCTGAGTCTGCAGATATATGTCTGCCTTTCACCCATATATCAGTCTGGCCATTTGACCAAACAAACGTCATCATGCATACACACACTAACACATTGATACACACACTAACACACACACATACACACTTGGACAATCTGTCTTGCTCGCCATCTTTTACACACACACACTTGTTTTTATACAATGTCAGGACGTTGGATCATCCATCTCCCTCATGCACTCTGTTTCAACCTGTCTATATTATTATTTTAAACACTGAAAAATAAATGTGGCCGGTGCGAAAGTTATGGCACATGTTATATGTCATGTTTTATTTCTGTCCAATATGATCAAGTCAAATAAATAACAATTGCACACTGCAGTTTGCAGAAAAGTGCCGAGTGTGTTCCCTGTAAAGGACGTGTTAGCTTATTTTCACTTTTAAAAAATCAACTAAAAGTGATTTGACCAGGGCGTTTCAAACTTTTGCATATATATTGTTGCAATAATTTATACTCAGTATCTATTTATTCTGTTCAGAAATGCCAGATTTTCAAAAATCCTAAGAATTTCTACTAAGAACAATGACTTTCAAAGCCTAACTCTTACCTTAACCTCAGAAACCAAAAAGAAATGGGTTTTGTTATTGCATTGTTAAGCAAAAAGCCTTGAGTTAGGCCTGATTGATTTGTCCTGAAAATGTACAAAAACAAATATATACATACACTCTCTCTCCTACTCTGAACACACTCCCACGCACGAGCACCCACTGTTCTAGCACCCTCACCCCGGTTTGTCCACCCAAAGTCCGCTGTACTCCTGCAAATGTGCAAGCGTTGATAATCTGTGCACTGACTTAAGACCTAAATCTACTCTATGCATATTTGTGCAGCAGAATTAGCCAGTCATTTAATGCTTATTGAGCCTATTGAGTCCTACTACTCAGTGTTTATGGAAAGTTGTCTTTTTTTTAACATGTAAATTCTCTCTTAGATTTGGAAAAAAAATTTGTTTACACATTACACAAATGTAGTTATACATTTGCACTAAACTGAATTAACTGAAACTGACTCACTAATGATAACGCTTATTGTGTCTTATTATTTGATTGTTGCTGAAGTAAATGTAATGTTGTATTACAAGCTTAAGAATTTAATGTTTTTTATGTATATTAGATACATAAAGCAAAGTAAACATCCATTTAGAATATAAAATATACATGAATGACCTACGCTGTTCAAATGTAAAATAAATGACTAGGTACGGTGATGTAGCTTATTGTAATTTTAAATATCGCTGTTGTCAGAAGAAAACCTTGTATCCTCATTTTTGTTGTTTTTTGGTGTTTGATATAGTTTGAAAATGCCTGTTGGGATTTACATTATATGCAAATTTCATGAATGAACCAAAAGAAATGGCCCAAAATTACTTGGAAAAAAAGTAAAGTAGGTTTTTTCCTTCTGTAAAGTTACCATTTTCGAGATACAAGTTTTTGTTCTGACAGCAGCGATATGCACATGCAACATAACAAAAGCAAGTAATATTAATACATGCTGGAGATTGCTGCAGTTAAATGCCTTAGTACATTTCTTTTATACCACAGGCAAATTTTTTGGGAATGAATACATACTGGAGATGTATGCAGTTGGTTGCTGTACAGTTATTTGATGTCAAAGATAAAAGTATTAATTCATACTGATTTCTGCTGTTGAATGCCTTGATTCTATTTTTATACCATATAAAAAGCATTAACACTGGAAATTAATGCAATTAAATGCTTTGGCACATGTGTTCAATACCAAAGGCATATTTTAAACATACTGGAGATTTATGCTTTGGTACCTTTCTTTTGTATCAAGTGTTGCAAGTATTAATACATACTGGAAATTGATGCAGCTGAATGCTTTGGTGCATGGTAAGTGTTAATACATACTGGAGATTGATGCAGCTGAATGCTTGGGTACATGGTAAGTGTTAATACATACTGGAGATTGATGGAGTTGAATGCTTGGGTACATGGTAAGTGTTAATACATACTGGAGATTGAAGCAGCTGAATACTTGGGTACATGGTAAGTGTTAATACATACTGGAGATTGAAGCAGCTGAATACTTGGGTACATGGTAAGTGTTAATACATACTGGAGATTGATGCAGCTGAATGCTTTGGTACATGATAAGTGTTAATACATACTGGAGATTGAAGCAGCTGAATACTTGGGTACATGGTAAGTGTTAATACATACTGGAGATTGAAGCAGCTGAATACTTGGGTACATGGTAAGTGTTAATACATACTGGAGATTGATGCAGCTGAATGCTTTGGTACATGATAAGTGTTAATACATACTGGAGATTGATGCAGCTGAATGCTTGGGTACATGGTAAGTGTTAATACATACTGGAGATTGATGGAGTTGAATGCTTGGGTACATAGTAAGTGTTAATACATACTGGAGATTGATGGAGCTGAATGCTTGGGTACATGGTAAGTGTTAATACATACTGGAGATTGATGGAGCTGAATGCTTGGGTACATGGTAACTGTTAATACATACTGGAGATTTAAGCAGTTAAATGCTTTGGTACATTTCTTTTATATCAAGGGCAAGTTTTGTAGGAACTAAAATATACTGGAAATTCATGTTTTCAGACACGTTGGTATGTTTATTTTATATTAAATGAAAAGGGTGGTACGTATTATTAAATGCTGGGGGTTTGAGGAGTTAAATGACTTGGTACATTTATAATACATACAGGAGATTTATGCAGTCGCATGCTTTGGTGCATTTCTTTTATATCCAAGTATTAGTATAAGTCAAGTATTAATATACACCTGAGATTTATATACATACTATTCAAAAATACATTTGGCCTTTTTCATGCATTGGAAAAATGTATTTAATTAATAAGCTTTGCTCATTTTTTCTGTATGGCTGGTGTTTTAAAAGTTCAGCAAAGCTACTTTATCTAGGTTATGCATGCTGATTTCTGCTGCTTGCAGACTGCCGGATATCTCTGTCATCTTTTCCGTTTCTTGCACATCTTCCAGAATCAATACTCTTGTCTTTTTGAGTAAACAGAGAGCCCAGTGAAAAACGGCTTGTTCAAAGGTTGTGGAAAGGTTTTAAACATACAAGGCAGACTGTAGGTCGGACCGAGTGAACTTTCCTCTTTGGAACATTACGTGTCTCATTTGTGACCTTTGACCGTGCATTTGGATATACTGGATGCACTTCGTGGGTATTGTTGTTGTTGTTTTTTGTTGTTTTATAACCCTTATTAAATTACTTTCGTTCTTTTTCTCTGTGCTGTTTTATTTTATGGCGTTATGCACACCTTTTTCTGGCACAAGGGTTAGTAGATCAGAGATTGCAGAGTTATATAATAAACAAGACAGAACCTGGTTGTGACCTAGAAAAGTAAACATACAGGAAATTATGCAGATTTTGGAGATAATGTGCTTTATTTGTTATTCTAATTGAGAAAACATACACAAATGATGACATAAATGACGTCTTCATGCTGCTGGAACATGCTGTGTTCATATTTTAAGCTGGGGTACGTTAGTGTGCGGTTGAGGAAATTTTCAGTTTTTTGAGATGTTTTAGTCAGACGTGGAGCTGGACACACTCTTTTTGACCCTCTCCCAGAGAGAGCCAGCTTTTTCTTTAGCCCACTGGATGTATGGATCAGCCACAGGCTTCACATGCTCATCATAGTACATTTCGGCAAAGTCAACCACCACACCGCCCGCATTCACAACCTGACTCTTTAATTCTCTGGAAAACACACACAGATTAGAGAATATTGGTCAGCATTATGTAAAGTACACATCAGTGTGCCATATGCTAGATTTTCATGAAATGCCAGTGCTGATGTTAATGTAATGAGGTTTTATTCCAAGTAATTTCTGTTTGTTGGCCAATTCAGCAAGAATTGTTCAAGCTGACATTATATATATGTGTGTGTGTGTGTGTGTGTGTGTTGTGGAGGAAAACCTTATATCTCCAAAATGGTGACTTTACACAAGAAGGAAAAAACCTACTTTATTGGAACCAGACTTTTTTCCAAATCGTTTTTGGGCTGTTTGTCAACAAAAAATGAAAAACGACAAAAATGGAGATACAGTTTTTATATATATATATAATTTTATTGATTTCCTGAAGTTCTACATACATATTACCAGCATACTCTTTATTTATTGTGGGTTCCAACAGTCTGAGACCACTACCACTGCTGTCAGAACAAAATCTCATATCTGTTTTTGACATTTTTCTGCTTTTGAAAATAATCCAACAATTTCCTTGGAAGAAATTCTGGTTCCATTGAAATCTGTGATTTTATTAATATTTAATATGTCTTTTTTTTTTTTTGCTTTAATGTCACATATTTGTCTAAATGTTAATAGTTATCTAGAATATTTCTTCTTTAATTCACTTGTCATAACTTTTCTTTATTTAAAATTTGTCAATATATATATATATATATATATATGTGTGTGTGTGTGTGTGTGTGTCTATGTGTGTGTGTGTGTGTGTGTGTGTGTGTGTGTGTGTATGACCATTATTCCAGGCTATTTTCAGAGCTTGCAGGGCCATCACTACTGTCTTATATAATTATCTGCAGGTCATGCCAGCTGTTAAGCAATAGTTCTGGCTGTGATAACACTCCTGTACCTGTACGCCTCCTTTGCTCTCTCCAGAACCCCTGGGTCATCGCCACTGTTTGCCGTAATTGCGCATGCTGTGGGCAGCACAAGTTTTATTTTCAGCAGAAAAAGCCAATGACACAATGTCAATTAGTACATCTCTTCGTAATAAATAATGCATTGATTGACCTGCAGAGCACATTCCTCAGTCTTTTCACTGGTTTGCTACATGACCTGGCTGTTTTGTGAGCTGTAATTTAAGTCACAAAACTGATTCTTATTCAGACAAACAAACGAAACATTACTAGAACATGCATTTTACGTTTAATACCATCATGACACTATGATTATTTCTGCCTTTAAGCCTTTGAACCAGGTGTTTTGTAGACTATGGCTAACAAAGAAGCAAGACAAACAAAACTAGCATACATAAAATAAACCAACCTACCTTGAAGCACTATGACCAGGACAAACAGCGTCAACTTGGACATCTGTTAGAGAAGTGACCAAACTACTTTGATGAATTAGTTACAGGTGGTATATTAATTACTTTAGAAACAAATTTTGCTAGCATGTGCATTCTGGATCTGGATTAGCGTTAGCATATAATAAATAAATACCGTTTAGAGTTTAGATGGAAGGCCGTCTCCTGAGTATTTCAGTTGAATATTGTACTAATATCTGACCAAGTCCAGTGTATTTCTATAGTTTTTATGATGAACTACTGGGTTCAGTTGCTTTCCAGATCTTAGAGATAAGGTGGTGCAATGAGCAGCCTGGCTGTGTTTGAATATAACATTCAGAGAAATGGATTACTCATTATTGGAGAATTACACTGGCCATCCTGTTTAGAACAACAGTGTGGTCGATCATTCCCGTTGATTTTTGCCATCACATGGTTCTTGCATGACCCTCCAACCTCAAGCATATGTGGATGTGTTTTTGGAGGAGGTAAAGGAGATATAGGTTGAGAGTTGCTTTCCTTAAACTGAAAAATGGCCCAGATGATTCACATATAAGCAGTTTTAGAGGACAAAGTTTATCACATCAATGGTGTTTATTCCTTTTCACCTGCTTGTGTTTGTTTTTGGCATCCTACACTCAGCAACTAGGGTTCTATGTAGTACGAGGTAAAGGTTCCATGGGTTGAAACATATACAGCAGTATTTACCTTCAATAAAACTTTAAAGTATGCAAAGAACTATTTATTTCAATAGTCATATACAAACGTTTCGGAAGTCCTGACCAAATCACTCATTTTGTTGATATTATAGTGAAAAGAATTAAAAACAACCTCTTGCGCAAACTGTTTTACATATTACATAATAATTGTAGCATGTACAACTGTTTGATCACCCTACTAATCAGTACTCTCTTTGGCATACATTGCACCGTGCAAACATTTATTTTGTTTGTCTGAATTTTCCCTCGCTTTTCCTTGTAGAATGTTTCTAATTCTGAGATATTCTTGCATGCACAGCATATTTAAGATCTACCCACGAATTTTAAATGATGTCCAAGTCATTGTAAAGGCCACTCCAAAGGCTTCATCTTGCATGTTTGAAGTAGATCATGGTGGAATTTGAGGTTGTTGCTGAACCATTGTCTTTTTGAAGAAGCCAGCCCATTTTCAGCTTTGGTTTCTTAACAGAATATGTCACGTTTGCTTCAGAAGTGCAGTAAAATGGTCTTCAATATCCCTATGTCAACTAAGCCTTCTTGCAGGTCCTTCGCTACAATGGTGGTTGGTTAGTGTAGTGGTTAACACCTCTGCCTTCTACACTGTAGAGTAGGGTTCAATCCCCTACCAGGGTAAGCACCCTACACTATACCAATAAGAGTCCTTGGGCAAGATTCCTAACATCACCTTCGACCTACTTGTGTAAAATAATCAAATTGTAAGTCGCTCTGGATAAGAGTGTCAGCCAAAAATGCCGTGATTGTAAAAAAAAAAATCTGGGGGTTTGCTTTGCCTTTTTGACCTGCCTATGAGCAGTTCTACCTGAGAGTTATTGTTCTTCTAGATCTTGCATTGACTTCCACAGTTCCCCTTAACTGCCACTTCCTAGTGACATTTCAGACAGTGTAAATTCTGAGCTGGAAGTGCATTAATCTTTTTATAGCCTTTTACTGCTTTTTAGGCATCAGTTAGCTTAATTTTTAGATCCTCAAGAAAGCTTCTTAAAGGAGCCCATGAATATTGAGCATTAGCACAATCAGATAATTAATTTCTGCTCTGTATATATCAGTTTATTATTCCTAATTATTCCAATTATTGCTATATATACCTCCAATTATCTAGGAAGCTTTATACTTGATTTTGGAGTGTGTCTGTGGGAATTTTTGCCCATTTATTCAGAAGAGCATTTGAGAGATCAGACACTGATGTTGGACAAGAGGGCCTGGCTCACAGTCTCCGTTCTAGTTAATCCCAAAGGCATGTGATGGGGTTGAGGTCAGGGCTCTGTGAGGGCCAGTTAAGTTATTCCAAACTCAGCAAGCCATGCCTTTGTGGACCTTGCTTTGTGCACTGAAGCATTAAGGTTTCCCTTGACTGGAACTAAGGGGCCCAAACCCTGAAAAATAACCCCATAGCATTATACCTCCTCCACCATACCCAGACTCGTCCATCAAACTGCCAGATAGAGAAGCATGATTCATCACTCTACAGAATATGTTTCCACTGCTTCACAGTCTAGTGCAGCCATTCTTCACACTCCCTATTTGCATTGCGCATTGTAGTCGCTTGGCCATGGAAAAACACATTTTGTGATGCACAGTTCTTTTGCTGATGTTGCTTCTAGAGGCATTTTGGAACTTAGTGACAGTGTAAGTGAATGATTCAACAGGGGATAGGCTCTCAGAGTTTGTATGGTCTAACACTTCACAATTAAGCTGTTGTTGCTCCTAGACACCTCAATTTCACAATTATATCACTTACAGTTGGCTGGGGCAGATCTAGCAGGACAGAAACAAAAAAAAAAACTGACTGAGTGGTGGATGTGGCATTCTATGACAGTGCCATGTTTTAAGTCACTGAGTGCTTCAGGATAACCCATTCTACTGCCAGTGTTTTTCTATGGTGACTGCAAGACTATGTGCTTAATTTTATACAGCTGTTAGCAATGAATTTGGCTGAAACACCTGAACTCAATAATTAGATATGTCCCAATACTTTTGTCTATATAATGTAAATGTATGTACGTGCGTGTGTGTGTGTGTGTGTGTGTGTGTGTGTGTGTGTGTGTGTGTGTGTGTGTAAAAGACAGATTTGACTGATAGAATGTGTGCTTTGTGCATGAACATGAATACTATATCAAGACAGTTACTTCTTAAATTCCTTTGAAAAGAAACAGTTTGATTCCAACATGGATACACAATTATGTGCTAAAGTTTAAGCACCCCTTGTCAAGCATCATGTTTTCCCATATGAAAAAAAATATATGGACATATAAACTAGTGCAACAAAGTCCAGTCATGAAATCTCCTTGCTACTAAATATTCCACAGTCAACTGTCAGTGGTATTATAACAAAGTGGAAGTGATTGTGAATGACAGCAACTCAGCCGCAAAGTGGTAGGCCACGTAAAATGACATATTGGAGTCAGCAGATGCTGAGGCACATAGTGTGCAGAGGTCGCCAAATTTCTGCAGAATTAATCACTACAGACCTCCAAACTTCATGTGGTCTTCAGATTATCTCAAGAACAGCATAGAGAGCTTCATGGAATTGGTTTCCTTGGTCAAGCAGCTGCATGCAAGCCTTACATCACCAAGCACAACGCAGTGGTGTAAAGTTCCGCCACTAGAGAAGTGGAGACGTGTTCGAGTGATGAACCATGTTTCTCCGTCTGGCAATCTGATGGACGAGTCAGGTTTGGTGGTTGCCAGGAGAACAGTGCTTGTTTGACTGCATTGTGCCAAGTGTAACATTTGGTGGAGGAGGGATTATGGTGTGGGGTTGTTTTTCAGGAGTTAGGCTCGGCCCCTTAGTTCCAGTGAAAGGAACTTTTAATGCTTCAGCACCAAGAGATTTTGGACAATTTCATGCTCCCAACTTTGTGGGAACAGTTTGGGGACGGCTCCTTCCTGCTCCAAAATGACTGCACACCAATGTACAAAGCAAGGTCCATAAAGACATGGATGAATGGGTTTGATGTGGAAGAACTTGACAGGCCTGAACCTCAACCCGATAGAACACCTTCGTGATGAACTGGAGCGGAGACTGCGAGCCAGGCCTTCTCGTCCAACATCAGTGTCTGACCTCACAAATGCACTTCTGGAATGAATGGTCAAAAATTCCACACACACTCCTAAACCTTGTAGAAAGCCTTCCCAGAAGACTTGAAGCCGTTCTAGCTGCAAAGGGTGGGCCGACATCATATTAAACCCTATGGATAAAGAATGGGATGTCACGCAAGTTCATATGCGTGTGAAGCCAGGTGCATGAATACTTAAATATAGTGTATTTTTGTATATTTGAAATACATGTCAAATACATTGCAATCCATGATGAAATACATTCTAAACACTAAAATATATTTCATAATATATTGCCATAAATTATATATATATAATGTGTGTGTGTGTGTGTATATATAATTTATAAAATATTTATAAAAAAATAAAATTAAATAAAAAAAAAAAAAATATATATATATATATATATATAATATATATATATATTAGATACCTTTTGAAATGAATTTGTATTCCAGTGTTAAATGTAAGTAATTTGTAATTAGCAAATTAACCTTTAATATGGCAAAAGCATATACACATGGCTCCACTCGATCAGTTCATGTGTATTTAGTTATATCTGTAACCATTGTTAACATTACATAAAATTGAAAAAATATAACAAACACTAATAAATGCATTTTAAACTAAGTAAACAAATATATATTTAGCCATTTTCATGTATCATAAAACCATATTTCAGTCACAGTGTTTTTGCTCAGTTTAATATATTATGGGGAAAACCATAACTTTTGCACAGGCCACATTTTATATTATTGTATGTGTGTGTGGGAAGCAAATTCACACTAATTGTGCACTAAAATATGCAGAAAAACACTGTGTTTAACTTCCCTGTAGAAAATGTGTTAACCTGTTTTCACAAATCAAAGAAACATAATTTGTCCAGGGGATGGTCAAACATTTGCACATGACTGTATCAACTTATTTAGCAGAGCGTTACAAGGACAAAGGGTAATATTTTAAAGTGGACCTTTTTGCACTTTGTTAGGTAGCAGAGAATTGCTTATATTCAACCACATGATCTCTGTAGAAGGTGAGGGAAATGTCTTTTTCCATTTATGTGTTGCTTTGGGGGAGCTGTGCTCTTTTGTGTTGCATTTACTGATATTCTGAGTATTACATTTACTACCAACCATCCCCTGATAGTAACATACTGAATTTCTTCTGAAAAGTAATGAATGAATGTTGAATTTGCTGAAAGTTGGCAAAGTAATAAGAACCTTCAACTTTTATGGGGACAAGAACTGTTTATATTAGATCGTTAAAGGTTAAAAAAATTCAATAATAGGTTCAATTCATGGAAATGACCGAGGAAGGGTTCATAGTCTACCACGTCCCCAGAACCCCCTGCCTGGTTTGTCTGATTGAACTGGAGAAAAGTACTGATTATTAACAGCGAACAAACAGTGACTTTACCCTGTTGGAGTAGAGATGATGGCCTGATGCGGGTCATCCTCCGACCCTGTTCCTTTAAAGGAAATAGGACAATATTTGGATGTGTTATTAAAGTGATACTAAATGGACATCGAACTATGGCTTGTTTATATTGTGACTGTGCTTGTTGGGGTCATCTGGCTCTTACATTTTTTTGTTTATTATTTCTTTCATATTACATATGTCATTCAGGAATAACTCAATGTCACTACTGAAATTCTGAATAGGCCTGGAAATCCTGACAGATTGAATACTTTTTTTCTAAATGTACACAGTCAAAAAGGAGGAAAAATGTGTTCTTTCTCACTGTTTTCAGTATTTATTGGCACATTTCTTGAATTTGACAGTATGAGATCACTTGACGATGATGGAAAATGACAGAAAATGACAAGATATTGCACAGATCATACAAAAAGTGAGCAGATCATCCCGTCTTGGGTTGTGGTGGGTTTACTTGCTGAAGGCGTCCTTTAACTTAGTCACCTGCTCATCGAGCCAACTCCTAAGGGCAGCCACAGAGAAACAGAGTTATACAGGTTAAGATTGGGTAAAGTCACTGTGTGTCTTTAAGTCTGAAGTTTTTTCTACCATTAAAGGAGTTGAGAGACCCCATTTGAAAAAAGTATATATGCAAGCTGTGTTTACCAAACTGATCAAATACAAATGGCCAACATATATTGTTGTCTAATATAATTTGGTGTCTGAACTTATGAAAGTCTACGGGTAGATGACAATGACTGGCCAAAGGGCTAGGCTTTTTCTTTACTTGGTCTTAGTAGCAAACTCGCTCTCCTCCAGCTTCTCCGGCCTTATCCGACAAATCCGATCCAAGCTCCACGACTTTTTGGTGAAAGGTGGCAATCGCTAGAACTGCAGGAGGCACCTGTGTCTCTGTTTAAGGACTAAACGAAATGAAGCGAAAATTTCAGCCAAACTGCAATCCACGGAGAGATGAGATGAATTAGATTCACGGAATCGATTCTCACGAACGATTCGTGATTCTTACCTGCTTGCGCCCCGACCACGAGCATCACCACGGCAACGGCGAGGTACAGTCTCATACAGGCAGCGTTGTCTGAAACAAAACGTGAAATTATGCACATATTTTACACAAGATAAATTGTCGAGACAAAATGTTTATTACACAGACTAAAAATACCCCCAATAACTATCCGTGCAGTCGCTGAATAGATTTATCTGTGGGCAAACAACGTTAATGTTAACGTTAGTTAGCTAGCTTAGCGAAGCTAGCACCAACGAACGGTGTTTGCTGTTATTTTTTCCACAAACTGTCCTTCACTTTATCACGCTAGAGCTTAAAAATGTATTAATGTCATTAAAGGCATTATCAAAAATCCTTTTAACTGTGTTTAATGTTTCATTTCTCTCTTTTTCTCCTCAGCAACTGTTTTACCTCAGAGGTCACACAGTGGCGCGAAGCTGCCTCCTAGATGTCGCCAAAACACAACGTAGGTGCTCTTCTTCTTGACTTCATGAAGGCACGAAATACTTTGCTTTTTTGATGATAAGGTTCTTAATTTTGTCATTAAATTCATGCTAGCGTGTAATTTAAAGATGCACTATCATTTACCTCCCCAAAAAACAAAACAAACAAACAAACAAACAAATACAACAACCCCAAAAACTCTGTAACCTGTACAACCACTTTTAGAGGTAGAATGCAGTAGACTGGTACCTGTTTCTGCCTTTTCCAGAAAGAGAAGTTTGGAGAATAAAGGCAGTCAGATGCCTTGGCTCTATATAACAACTCCATCACGTTGACGTCATCACAAAAACACCACCACTGTGCCATCAAGGCCTGCCAGTCTCTGTCGTGCCATATATTGAAGATCTCTCTTAAAGAAGTGACTTTTTAAATCTTTATTATGTGAAATTCCTCACAGTCTTTGCATTTTCCAGTTGTCTTTTGGAGGTTTTTAGGTCTCTGTTCACCATTGAGTAGTAAATAGGACATGTGCAGTGTCTGTCACCTTTGAGACTCGTATCTCGGTGACATAGCTGTGATAAATGTAATGTGACTGCTGGCATGTTGTTTCTTTAAGCGGTATGAAGTCCACTCTCTATCAGAATACCAAAGGCCCAAATACCACACAGTGTCATCAGTATAGGCCTGGATCTGACCACCTTCGGTCCCCCTTCAGAGAAAAAATATTTCTGCCAAACCTTTTTCACTTTCACAAATCATTCTGCTTTAACTAATAGGCCTATTATTGGTTTGTGAATTCTTGGAAAATGAAAAAGGAAATTTGGCTTGATCCAAACTTATTATTTCTTTCATATTACGTATGTCATTCAGGAATAACTCAATGTAAAACAATGGTATGTCCAGCTATATGGTGCA
Source organism: Pygocentrus nattereri (assembly GCF_015220715.1). Lineage (NCBI taxonomy): Eukaryota > Metazoa > Chordata > Actinopteri > Characiformes > Serrasalmidae > Pygocentrus > Pygocentrus nattereri. The sequence goes on along the minus strand of NC_051213.1, from coordinate 43,146,326 downwards.
TGTTGGTCTATATAGCACAAACCACTTTGTCACCACTGAAATTCTGAATAGGCTTGGAAATCCTGACAGATTGAATACTTTTTTCAAAATGTACACAGTCAGAAAAGGAGGAAAAATGTGTTCTTTCTTATTATTTTCAGTATTTATTGGCACATTTCTTGAATTTGACAGCATTGATATCACTTGATGATGATGGAAAATGACAAGATATTGCACAGATCATACAAAAAGTGAGCAGATCATCCCAGAGTGTGACGGCTGTAACGGCTGGCTCTGTTAAGCACAGTGAAGCGTAGCAATATCACATCGTCTGGGACTGCAGGGGTCTTGGGTTATGGTGGGTGGGTTTATGTTCTGAAGGCATCCTTTAACTTACTCATCTGCTCATTGAACTAGTTCCTGAGGGCAGCCACAGAGAAACAAACATGAGTTATACAGGTTAAGATTGGGTAAAGTCACTGTGTGTCTTTAAGTCTGAAGTCTACCATTTAAATTAGACGAGAGTCCCTATTTGAAAACAGTACATATCGCTCTTGTCAGAAGAAAACCTTGTATCTCCATTATTGACATAATTTGAAAATACCCAGTACAATTTATGTTGTATGTAACTTTAATGATGACTGGACCAAAAGAAATGACCCAAAATGACTTGGGAAAAATTCTGGTTCCATTGACTTACATTAAATGTAAAGTAGGTTTTTTCCTTCTCCTGTAAAGTTATATATAAGGTCTTCTTTCTCACTGTTTTCAGTATTTATTGGCACATTTCTTGAATTTGACAGCATGAGATCACATGACGATGATGAAAAATGACAGAAAATGACAAGATATTGCACAGATCATACAAAAAGTGAGCAGATCATCCCGTCTTGGGTTGTGGTGGGTTTACTTGCTGAAGGCGTCCTTTAACTTAGTCACCTGCTCATCGAGCCAACTCCTAAGGGCAGCCACAGAGAAACAGAGTTATACAGGTTAAGATTGGGTAAAGTCACTGTGTGTCTTTAAGTCTGAAGTTTTTTCTACCATTAAAGGAGTTGAGAGACCCCATTTGAAAAAAGTATATATGCAAACTGTGTTTACCAAACTGATCAAATACAAATGTCCAACATATATTGTTGTCTAATATAATTTGGTGTCTGAACTTATGAAAGTCTACGGGTAGATGACAATGACTGGCCAAAGGGCTAGGCTTTTTCTTTACTTGGTCTTAGTGGCAAACTCGCTCTCCTCCAGCTTCTTGAAGGCAGCTGTGGCCTTCTCGGACAGATCCTTTCCCAGCTCCATGACTTTCGTCTGGAAGGTGGCAAAGTGCTGCTCTATTGTGGGCTCCTCTTGTGCCTCTGCATAACGAGGAAAAGAAACGGAACTCGTTAAAAACAAGCGAATATTTCCACAAAACATTGACCCACGGAGAGATGAATATGACGCGTGGATTCGATTCACACGAACGATTCGTGATTCGAATTACAAGTGATTCTTACCTGCGTGCGCAAGAAGCACGAGCATCAGCGCAGCAACAGCGAGGTACAGTCTCATATTGGCAGCGTTTTCTTGAATAAAATATAAAAAATATGCACATATTTAAGATAATATGTACACATGAAATATTCTCAGACAAGACATATGTCACACAGACTAAGAATACCCGCTATAGTTAACCGTAAAGTTGCTGAATAGGTTTATTTGTGGATGAGTAACGTTAGCTAGCGAGGCTAGCACCAACGAACGACCAACTTCCTTTTCTTATTTTTCCAACTTTTTCTCTCACTTTATTGAAAACTTTAAAAATGTATTACTGTTATTGAAAGTAATCAATTGTAAAACATTCTTTAGTTATGTTTTGGATGTATAACTTTAGATCTCTCTCTCTCTCTTTTTCTCCTCAGCAACTGTTTCTCCTCAGAGGTCTCACAGTGGCGCAAAGCTGCCTCCTAGATGTCACCAAAACACAATTTAAGGGCTCTTAAATTGAAACAGAAGGTACAGAAGGTACAAAAAACTTTGCTTTATTCAATGATAAGGTTCTTAATTTTGTCATGAAATTCTAGCGTGTAATTTAACCACTGGCATTTAACCAAAAAAAGAAGTAACAAACCCCCCCAAAACCCTGCTTACAAGACCACAACCACTTTTAGAGGTAGAATGTAGTATACTGGTACCTGTTTCGTACTCTTCCAGAAAGAGAAGTTTGGAGAATAAAGGCGGTCAGATGCCTTCGCTCTATATAACAACCCGTTCTTGCTGACGTCATCACAAACACACCACCTCTGACCCATCAAGGCTGGCGCAGTCTCTGTATCAAGTATTGAACGTCTGTTAACTAAGTTTTTTTTATGTTTATCATGTGAAATTGCATAAGTCCTTATTGGCTTTGCATTAGGCTTTTAGGTCTCTGTTCACCATTGGATAGTAAATAGGCCATGTGCAGTGTCTCTAACCTTTGAGACTTGTGTCTCAGTGACATAGCTGTGGTAAATGTTTTGACTGTTAGCATGTTTTTCATTAAGCAGTATGAAGTCCACTTGTTATCAAGAATAAGGGAATAAGGCCCAAACAGAGAAAAAATCATTTCTGCCAAACCTTTTTTACCTTCATAAATCATTCTGCTTTAATTAATAGGTCTTTTGTTGTTTTATATAAGGTAAATTCTGTAAAAATTACTTGAACTAAAGTGCATGTTGCTTGAGTCTGGATTGCCCATGATGTGCTTACATCCATTTTTGTGGCTTCAGGCATTCTAAGGTCAACCATTCCATTTAAAGTAGCTGAGGAACGACACTTCAAGGTATGATCATAAATAGCAAATAATGATCTTTTCTGTTGAAAGGGGTGAATGCATTCTAGCTTACACTGATTACATGACTGGTGAGGTGGAACTGCTCTAATTATTACGCTGATAACTTATAAAACCACCCAGACGGAAGATAAAACATCCCCTATCCTATCAATGAAGATATGGGGAGAACTTTTATCAGTTAATAAAAGGGTATAATTATATAAACCTGTGCCGTGACATCTCTGAGCACTACGAAGGAATGGTAGAAAATCTCTGAAAGCCACTGCAATGTAAAGTGCTGTAATGTAGGATCACTGTAAGATGCTATTTGAACAGTTTATCTATTACTAATAACAAAGAAAACTGGGGGATGCCATTATATTCTCCATCCGTGCTTTAAGTATTTCTGATTGATCCCGTCACTGCAGGCATATTGTAGCACAATGCAAAATGTAGCGACCAATGGCAGATCAGCTTAGTAGTAGTAGTTTGTGGCGTAATGTTGTTGTTACTTAGCAAAACACCAACGATACATTCTGCATTTCTGTGGGATGGTATTTACTCTGTGTTCCCTGAGTGGTAACTGCGGAAAGTCATGAGTGTCTCAATTCAAACAGCGTTTCATAATAATTATATTAGGTTGTTTGCGAAGGGCAGTGTTGTTGTGGATGTGGGCAAAAGTCCAATTTACTGAAATTACATCAAAAGTTAAACCCATGCTTTCTTATCATACTCTTCTTTAGTTCTTTAGTTTAGTAGTTTAGTTAGGATAAGTTAGGGCAAAGATAAAGCTGAATGTTGCCAATTTTATGGACATTAGTAAGATCTCAGTAGGTGCCTCATACGTTTGTGCATTTTGAAATTTGGAGAACAAACAAGCCACAGAAGCCAAAGCATTATATTTAATACATAAAAATAAATTAACAAAATGAAAATGACATTCTCGTCTGCTTGCAGGGCATTACCTTAAAACAAAAAGCATAATTCTCTGTAGCTTCCTTCGCTGCATTATACTGGAAATAGGCTCTGCCAAGAAAAGTATGCAAAGCCAACACAAAATGCTCAGCATGGCTCATGAGTTCCTGAGCACTGGCCTAATTCTTTCTATTTTCTTCTTCAGTCAGTTCTCCGTGCCCTCTTGTTAGGTTTCGGAATCGAGTCACACGTTCAGGCCATGCCGAGTCTATTAAAAGGCCTTGATCTCATCACGGCTGTCGTTTGGCCTGATTTGAGAAAAAGTGCTGAAAAAGGTCTCTGCGGCGTCTAGACTCAGAGGAAGGGAAGTGAGGCTCCGTGCAAATGAGGGCATTGTTGATGGGGGTGTCCTGCGGTGAGGCATTGAACTGCAGTTACCTCTGGATGTGGATATGAAAAGCCTGAGGCCCAGGGGGAATGAACTGCGCTATTAGAAGCTTTTAGTCTAGTTATTTGTCAACAAGTAATCGATGGCTTGGACCATTAAGGAAATGGCCACCTTTCTCACCTGTCTCTGTCTGGGCTTTTCTCTTCCAAGTATGTACACTACCGTTCAAATGTTTGGAGTTACTTGCCATAATAACATTTCATGTTTATTATATACAACAACAACAACAACTTGTAACTTATTAAATACTGTAGAAGTAAATCTTATAAATCTTCATTATTGAGCAACAAAAAGCTAATTCTAATTTATTTTACCAAATAGACTGATTGGCCGATTTTTGGCCAATATTTATCCATCCTTTTTTCCCCAGTGTTTACATTATGTGTGCAAAATGAACACCTGAAACACACAGATACATTTTCATTACTTTCTGGTAGCCAAAGTCACAATATATGTAATACTGTTTGCTCACAAATGTGAAAATAAATTCCAGGAGAAAAAAAATGATTGCTTAAATGTTGCCACGTTATGGCTCAGGAAACATAATAGTGATCCTCTTAAAATTATTCAAGAGAAATAGCATTAGAGAAAAAGATACTTCTGCCCCAGATAACAGTTAGAACAGTTACAGCATCAAAACAGAGAACACTCTTCGTCTTGGATGAGAAGTGGTTGACATTCCCATCTTTAGTTCCAGGTCTTTCCATCCGACTTCCTTGTTGTCTAGGAGAAACTAGTGAGATATTAAGGTCTAAGATTTTTTTTTTCCTTTGGGGTACTGTGAAAACAAAGAATAATTTGCATATTTGTGTGCTTTGTCCTGTCTCTGTAGCAGGGTTTTTGTTCACAAAATTTCCAGAACATTGTTGAAAGAAAATGAGTGTTTCCATCAACTCCTTTTATGCTCAAATTCCCAAAGATAATGTCACATTCTTGTGCCATATGCTGCAAAACAATTCTTGCTCACTGTGCATGGCAGGATTCAAACCTTTATACTAGCTTTCAGTAAAGCAGTTTTGACAGACCTCTGTCAGCTGTGCGTGGATGTAGCTCTAACAGTTCAGAGAAATCCAGTGGAGTGGTATGTGGCCCATTTAATCCTTTAAAATCCCATGCTTATTATATATTAATGCTAATTATTCAGTAACTACAGGGACTTCAATGCAAAGTAGTTGATCTGTTTTTAGGTTATAGAAATGTGGATAATAAAACTTTGAGCAGGTGTCTCTGGTCTTGCTGCTAGGCTTTCAATCCTGTTACATCCCTTATTTTAAAAAATCTCCATCACTGTTTTTCACATTTCTCTTTTATTGATCAACCAACTTCTCCACCTTATCCAAGTGAGCATTCTATTTTTTATTTCTGGCTTTTCTATCCAGGGTTTTAAAAAACTGGTGGAGTGAAAACCGTTCTATGTTTTATGCTTTTACTTGATTTGGTGCTATTGCTAAAAGGCCAACCTCTGTGTGTGTTTGTCTGCAACAGGAAGAGATACACCACGTATCATGCTGTGCCAGTTGAGATCATTTGTCTGTTTGGAGTGTAAAGCTGCAGGTCAGAACCTGCACCTAATGTCACTGATGCAGGTAAACAACTAAAGAAAGGCGCCTTCAGAAGAACAAGCATTTGAACCGGGACACGTGATCTTATGCCAGGAAAGAAATAACAATCTGAGTCATGTTAGTCAGTCATCAAGGCCTTGTTTGCCTGTTTTCCCAAAATAAAAGCACATCTGTCTTTGACAGAAATGCCAGCTAAATGAAAAAAGCAAAACAGCACGGCTGCACAGTATTTAATTTGTTAATCATTATTACGATGTTAGCCTTTGCAAAACTGATATTGCAGAATGCTACATTATCCAACTGATCCCTCTAACCAACCACAGTGCTTTTTACTGTGTTCTCACCAGTCAGGGTTCCAGATGAGTGTGTCTGTGAATGATTTGAAGGTATTCATGTAATCCAACAAAGTTAAATTATTGTGGTTAAAATAACGCAGATCAATATTAAACCATGTCACCTTATCAGTTTATCAGTGAGTTTAGTGTATATTATATATTAAACTCATTAAATATATTAATGTGTCACAGAGCATGTCTCAATTATAATATGTGGTAAGATAATTCCAGTAAAATACGTTGATCCTATCATGCAGCCTTTTGTGACTGCTTTCTCATTCTGGACGTTTTAGTGGACATTTGGAGGCGTCCTGCTGTTCCTGCAGGTTACTGGAGGTCATTCCTCTCCAGCACCTGTGAGCTGGAGCTCAGATGAAGACGCACAGCCGTTTCAATAATAGTTGCTGACTTGCAGAATGTTTGCGGTTTTTAATGTTTATCCCTTCGGCAAAACAGCTGACCCCCGCAGCTCCACTGTAAGAAGGGACATTCTTCTTTTTTTTTTTTTTACTGGAAAATTGGGCATTGTTACAACAAAGGCTTCCAGGAAAAGAGCAGAGTTGTTGTGTAGTCTCTGCTCTGTTCTTCTTTTTTCCCCTCTTCTCTATCTTGTATTCTTTTTGCTTCTGCCTCCTTCGTCTTTCTCTCTTCCCTTTTACCCTATAATACACGGATATACAGTACATACAGAAAGGCGTGGGTTTATCTGCGGTTCGAAAGAAAACTGTACCCTGTCACTTTTATTTGCCATGCAGCTGTTATGCAAGTAAACGGGTGAAAAAAGTGATACTGTACTCAAGTGAAAATATAGGTACAGTGTCAAAATCTTTTAACTCATTTAAACGCATTTAAGTTCTAAATGTTGTTATTAAAAGTTTCCTTTGGTGGTTTCTGGTTCAGTGACAAGTGGACAGTACAATTCTTTATACATGACAGACTAACATAGTGGTGAGGAGTTTAATTTGACATTGATATGAATTTGCTTAAAAATATGTACATATAAAATACGTGGGACTGACAATGCTGTCAAAATACTATGTAAGTACAGTAACAAAATCCAGTTACATACTTTTTTTTTTTTACCCCGTGAGTAAATAAGTGTTTGTAATATGATATTCACAAGAGTCAGCAAACGATGTGAAGTTCAATGCAAGGTAAAGAGGATGTCTAGGTGAGAGGAGGAGAGGGAGGCATCTACTGGCATAAAGTCACACTGCATGCAACAGTTATAGAGGTAGTTTGGCCAAAAATTTTATTTTTTAATCGAAGCCTTTCCCCAGTGTTGTCGATCAGACAGGACATGTTTGGTGTCTGAAGTTCGCTTCTTACGTTTTACAAGCAAGCAACAGTGCTAATGTAGCTAACAAAGAAATGAAAAGGAAGGAAGCTAATAGTTTCCAGTGTAGCACTGTGCAAACTGCATGCCTAAGTCATGCCTCAAATCATGTCATGATATTGAGTCATCTGACATGGCTTTAAGCTTCCGTTACTTATTTGCTACATTGTTTGCTTTGTAGCGACTTTGGACACCAGAAATGTCTTGGTTGATTTACATTAATTTAAATCTGTTTTATCACAGAACTATTGCAAACAATGTTTCAGGCATCAGGAAACTTATCTGTTACCATTTCATATAATAATGTTCTATGAGGTTGTTTTTTGAGGCATTCAATGCTCCTAACACCAATGTTGTCTACAATAGAACTTTATAACCACCAGTTTAGTGTTGGTCAAACTGTATATCGGAATTATCACATCTTTGCCTCAGATTGTGTCAAGTTGTAAATTAATTTCAAATAGCCTTGTGTATTGGCTATAAACTTCCATTATTTGTATGCTACATTAGCTTTGTTGCTAAAGTACAAAAGTAAAGTTTATCCACGTTAAATTTTTCACCAAATGATCACCAAATAAAGTGTCTATAAATATGTCATTTTCCATGTATTAAATTGCCATTGATGCTGGCAGCCACATAGTACTTTTGAGCTTCTACATGAAATATTCATCTGTGCAAAGCACTTTCCGGAGTGAGGGGTGCCAAAGGTGTATGTGGGCGCATGTTTGTGTCTGTGGGCAAGTGTGACAGATAGGAAGGATTAGAGTGTCCAAAAGCAGGCCTGGTTCACATGAATAGAGGCACAGCATGTTCTTTTATATGTGTAGGCAGCCTGCTGGAATGTGTGAGCAGCTCCGAACATGTCTGTCCCGGGAAGGGGTAAGAGTGAGGGAAACTGAACTAAAGCGATGAGGGGGCCTCTGATGTTGAAGCAGTCAGGCTGCCGCTAATAGGCATCTGACAGCGGAAAGCTTCCATGCGTGTTAGGCCGAAAGGGTAGCAGGGGGTGTTTGAGTTTTGGACAGCAAAGGGAATTAAGACCAGGGGTATAAGATTGGGATTTAGATAACAGGAGTTGAAAGGTTCAGGCACATGTTTTTATGTATGGTGATTGCTGTTGAAAACAGCTTCCTTTGTCATGTTGATAATGTAGATTGGCTTAGGTAGATTGGCTTAGGCATCTGCTGAGAACTGAGTTTTAAAGCGGAATTACATCAAACTAAAGTTGTTCAGGTTGGTATGATATGGAATTCTAGAGAAACTGAACTGATTTCTTAATAATTTAGTAGTTATAGGAACCAGCTGTCGAAATGCCTACGATATAAATATGGCCTTTGTATTTGCTATCCAAAATACCTACCTGAACCTCCTTAGTTTTTACATGTGATGGTAAAATAGTGGTAAATATGAAACAATGTCTATTGAATTTTATATGTATTAGGCATTTCTGCTTCAAAATCAGAGGCCCCCCTCATCGCTTTAGTGAAAGAATGGGTCGCTCTCAGGAGCTCAGTGAATTCCAGCGTGGTACTGTGATAGGATGCCACCTGTGCAAGTCCAGTCGTAAAATTTCCTTGCTACTAAATATTCAACAGTCAACTGTCAGTGGCATTATAACAAAGTGAAAGCGATTGGGAATGACAGTAACTCAACCACACAGTGTTTGACAGAGCATCGTCAGGGGGTGCTGAGGCACATATTGAGCAGAGGTCAGCAACTTTCAATCACTACAGACCTTCAAACTTCATGTGGCCTTCAGATTAGCTCAAGAATAGTGCCTAGAGAGCTTCATGGAATGGGTTTCCATGACTGAGCCACTGCATCCAAGGCTTACGTCACCAAGTACAATGCAAAGCGTTGAACGCAGTGGTGTAAAGCACCGCTAGTGGACTCTAGAGCAGTGGAGACGTGTTCTCTGAAGTGACGAATCATGCTTCTCTGTCTGGCAATCCAATAGACGAGTCTGGGTTTGGTGGTTGCCAGGAGAGAGGTGTTTGTCTGACTGCATTGTGCCATGTGTAAAGTTTGGTGGAGGGGGGATTATGGTGTGGGGTTGTTTTTCAGTTGTTGGGTTCGGCCCCCTAGTTCCAGGAACACTTAATCCTTCAGCAGAACAAGAGAATTTCATGCTCCAAACTTTCTGGGAACAGTTTGGGGGTGGCCTCTTCCTGTTCCAACATGACTGCACACCAGTGCACAAAGCAAGGTCCATAAAGACATGGATGAGCGAATGGTGTGGAAAAACTTGAGTGGCCTGCACAGAGTCCTGAACCCGATAGAACACCTTTGGGATGAATAAGAGCGGTGACTGCGAGCCAGGCCAGGTCAGTCTCACACCTCACAAATGTGCTCCTGGAAGAATAGACAGAAATTCCCAAACACACTCCTAAACCTTGTAGAAAGCCTTCCCAGAAGACTTGAAGCCATTCTAGCTGTAAAGGGTGGGCCGACATCATATTAAACCCTAAGGATTAAGAATGGGATCTCACTCAAATTCATATGTGTGTGAAGGCAGACGAGCGAATACTTTCTTAGTGTACTTCTCAAACCTGTATTTAAGTTTGAAAACACTTTTGAACAATTTATGATGAGTTGATTCTGTTCAAAACTACTTTAAATATAATAGTTACATTGACAAACTTTTAAGATTTGTTTCCTTCTTTTTTAAAGTCACAACAAAAGTTGTTAAAAATTGTTTTATATAATTGAAAACACTTACGAACAAGAGTGTTTAAGGCCAATAGAATCCTTTGTGTAAAATGAAATCTCATTTTGACACCTTCACAACCTTAACCAAACACCAGTCTCTATGTAAGGGGTACAGATGGGTTTTGAAACTGTATAGGACAGTATCCATAAAAGAAGGGAAGGTGCATGCATGAGATTAGAACATGTTTTTGCCCATACAAGTCTGATTATGTAAGCTTGGGGGGAGTTTGAGAGGTGGCGTGACAAGTACAGGTTTAGAAGTGTTGGAGGCATATGAACTGAAACTTAAGTGCAATAATGGGCATACTAAGAAAGCTGATCACACCCCAAAAAAAAGAAAGCTTAATACTCATATTTAGAGTGTTAAATAGACCCCCCCTTCTCTCTTTGGTTAAAGCCAGATAAAAAATAACCTTTTTGCTGTCCCTGTACAGGCCTCCCTCCATCCATTGTGCTCCTCTGTGACAGCCTACATGTTTATGCTTGTTTTACCTGTACTGTTTATAAAAAGCAGAATTAGAAAAGTGCTGCATGGCGATATGCTGTGAGTCACTTGACATGAGTTATTAACCTCTGGTTGAACTCTGCGACTTCATTATTCTTGTTCAGCGATGGATATTGCATTGTCAGAACAGGTCATCATGGAAAATGGTTGAAATAATTCCTTATGTAATTATAATCATGGGAATATAATATTCCATATCATAATAAGTCCTATAATTGTTTGTTTACAAATCATTTATTTAATAAATTTACGTATGAACTGTTTTCTTATAACAGTCTTACATGTTTAACATTCTTCATGAATCAGTCCATCAGGCTCAGGGGCCCAGTTTTGTTAATAACATTAATAACTGTGTCCTATAGTCATTTACAAAAACGAAATGCTTGCATGTTTTCAGGCCAAATTGCCAAATTTGTTCAGATCATATTGATAATTACATCAACGGACTGTTTGCCCTGTTTTTCTGTTGCCTTTTCATCCAAGGAATCCAGGTTTATGACACAGACTGTATTGGTGCAATGATTCCAGTGGGTTTTTTTTTTTGGCAAGGTCAGAGATCAGTGTGAAAGTGTTTGAAACAGATTGAGTGTAATGTAGTGTGACTTAATGCTCTTATTAAAGAGAAAATGACCAACCACTTTGTATTGTGAACCATTACGCTCATTTATTGAAACAGGTTCCAAAACAGCAGTGTGCACAAACAAAATGTCAGCGTTTGTCTGCAGCTATCAAAATCATTATCAACGTTCTCTGATTATGTTTTGCAGCTGTTGAAATGGTGGACAGCACTTTTTAAAACAGGTGCCAATTTGGCCCAAAGTTCACTAACCTGCCCTTTTCCATTACTTAAAAGGCCATAAAACGTATTTAAGATCTAATGACCAATGTGAGAAATAAAACTCTAAGATATGCTAGGCGGTTATAACAATGCCCTATTGCACTATAAGGAAAGATTATTGAGGGTTTATTCTCAAGTGGATTAATACTGAGAGAGCAGTCATGGTGATTATAAAACAGTACTTTCAGTAAAAAAGACAAGTTAAAAGACTTGTTCAGCTGTGTATTGTTCCATTCTTGTTCGCCCTCCCACACAGTGAAAAGCATTTAGAATCAGTAACAGACACTAATCTCTTCTTTGCATTTGGTGCAACGACGCCACAGTGCCTTTAGACCTGTGCGGGGAGAGCCGCTGTGGCCTCTTTGATCTTCTCCATGACAGTCTGCAGCTGTTCCCGGATCTTCTCGGTGTAGGGACTGAGCAGGCTGGTGAGCTCCTCAATGCGGCCCTCCAGAGAGACACGTAGAGAGTCGGCAGTCTGCTCCAGCTGTTCCTTCAGCACGCTGGCCTGCGCCTCCAACTGCTGGCTCATGCCCTCAGCCTGGCCCTGCAGCACCTCAGTGATGGTACCCAGCTTCTGGCTGACACCCTCACGAGCGTGGTGCACATAGGGCTCGAAGCGGTCCTTCACTGCCTCAGCATTCTGGGAGGCACGAGACTGCAGCTCACCCAGGTATGTGGCAACAGTGCTAGAGATCGAAAAAAAAGTGATGAGATAAGTGATGTACAGTCAACAGTCAAATCACCAATTAGTCTAAAATAGATGCAAGCTAGAATCAGTGTAGGGCGGGGGTCAGTAACTCTGGTCCTACTAGTAATAGTAATAGTACTATTAGTACTATGATGGCTAAAGTCCATCATAGTACTAATTAAAACAGGTAATTCAATTAGTTACCAAGCTGTTGGATTCCAGCACTTCAGAACCAGAATTGATAAGCCCTGCTACAAGTCTTCCACAAAACCACACATTCTCTGAAAATAAACATTTCCTTCATCCTCCACAACCATCATCCTCTCTCCTCATCCACACTCACTTGCGGATCTCCTCAGTATCTTTGTTCAGGCGCTTCTTCAGTTTGCGGGTATATGTGCCGATGCGATTCTTCACATCATCTGCATTCTGCTCCATCATGGTTTTCAGCTCCTGCAGGTACTGGGTGGAACGGTCCTTGGCATCTAGCATGTCAGTCTGCAGCTTGCTGGTCAGCAGCTCCAGATCCTGCCTCAGCTGGCCGGTGGCATCCTTGGTGTAAGGGCCCAGCTTGGTCTCGAGGTCCTCCCTGTACACCTTCAGCTCAGCCACAGTGTCCGTGATCAGAGTGCTGCAGTGGAAAGAAGTTGGGGGGCCACAGCAATGATGTACTTGTAATGGAGGACTGTAATAACTTAAATAACTTGTTGGTGAAGTTATGTAGCATCACATCACTTAAGTATTTGTAAATGTCATTGTCATGCTTTTCTTTTGTACTCGGTCATTTGAAAACAGCAGCTGCTATTCACATTGTCAGTATTTCATGATGTTGAACTAGTAAAAATTGCCCAAATAAGAAAACCACATTACATTAACATATCTAGATGCTAAAATATTTTGTATGTGCTGAACTTTATTCACTTACTCAAGTTCCCTGGTGAGCTGGGAGCCCTTCAGGTTTTCCACCACACCATCAGCATGTTTGTTGAGTTCTGAGATGTACTCCCAGAAACGGTCCACTGTCTCTTCCCATTTGGCCATAGGCGCATCGGCCAGAGGCACAGCGCGAGCATGGCAGCCTGCAGATGGAGAGATATTCAGACTTATAGGAGCATACATGGCTGTCTCGCTCGATTTGGACTCTCCAACATAAGAAGCACAATGTTACTGGAGAAATAGTACTTTTGGTACTGGCTTTACATGCTTAGCTTGCAGCTGTAAGAACCTAAGAACATTTGTAAAGAACTTTGAGATACTTTGCTTACCAGTAATGACTGCCAGAGCAAATACCACAGCTACAGCCCTCATGTTGGTAGACAGACAAGCACACCTGGAAATAAGGAGAGAGCAGACCAGTGAGTGGAATTAGTCCGTCATGTGGGAGACTGGAACATAAACTGGGTGAAAATGGAATCAAGTTTGCTAAATAAAGTTATATTTGAAGGAAAACGTGTCTATTATATGATGATTAACGTTTATGAACTACAGTATTAGTGTATTAGAAAAGACACATTACCAAATACAAGATAAACAGAACAGCAAGTATATAAATGACCAGGTGATCACATTCGCAATTTCGCATAAGCAGAATGTGTTGATATAAAATCGCTCTAAATGTGTTGAGACTGACGACCTGCCGCACACATAAGAGATGCTGAGACCAAAAAAGCCTCTAAACCCAAGAGAAACTGTCCTTTACTGACCTGAGAAGTCCGGGTTGCTCTGTGAGGTGAGAACGAGCTTTCCGCACTTTTATAGCACGCAGCTCACGTGACTGGTGCTGTGTCCAGCCCCACTCCCACCCCGCCCCGCTGCCTGCACTGGAATACCTATTACACAGTTTGCTTTATTTCAGAATCTCGTGATAACGACAAGCTTTTACTTGCCGTTAACCCATTGATGCACTGAGCCATGTGTTCATCTCAAAACCCTTAGAGCTAAATCACGTTAAAACCTATGGTCACATGAAATGACCATAGAAAATGTGACAAAATGTATAAAATCTAACAATCTATAATGTAAAGTTCAGCCCCTTTAGACCAGGACACGTTCTGTGACCATCTGCCATTGTGATGTGTTTAGTTTTAGAGTCAGGCTGTCGTTGCAGGTAGTTATTTTTATTTATCTTGATTTATATTGAGTTGCGTCAGTGTGTGTGTGTGTGTGTGTGTGTGTGTGTTTGTTGAGTTGCATAGATCATTGGCGTCATTCACCAAACGCTCTTTTCTTTAAACCCGCCTGCGCAGTTTTTATGAACATTCTGACTCCCCAGTGATTTCAGAGTAGTTCTTAGGAAAGAACAGAACCGATCCGTTCTGCAGTTTAAGAAAACGTCACGAGCCTGGTGTACTGTAGATCTTTTCTTGCGCTGTTTCTCAAGAACACATTTAGGAGAACCTCAGGACGACACTGGCGAAGGAGGCCAACTGTTCAGCTGAAAGAAAAAACCTTTAATCTTTTAAAGGGGGACTCCAGTGAGTTTCAAAATTTATACAAGTGTTGCGGTCATTCAGGGCGGGTTCGGTGTGAAACGCTTTGTTCTAGAGAAAAGTAGTCAGAACTGTCCACAGCGGTGGATAAAGGAACCAGACGTCCACCTATTAACGCCCCTCCTGAAAACGGTTAAGAACACAGTGTCTTGTGTTTTGCAGAAGTGCTGTGATCAAGTTCTGCTCTGAAACAAACTCAGTGCATTTATTTGAAGTTTACTGGTGGTGGGGATACAGCAGGGTGCCATAGGGCAAAATCGTTATTCTCGTTAACGTTGCTTTAAAAAAGTGTCAGTGGTAGTTTTGTGACCTAAATAAAAAGGCTGTAGTTGTGCCGTCAGGATCCCTGTTTCCCAACAAGTCCCAGCTTCTCAGCATTTATACAGAACATTTGAAAGAATGGTGGAATTCCCCTTGAAGGCCAATTCGTTGACTTCAGTTCTATCCCACGTTGGCTCTGTTTCTGCTGTGGCTGTGGAGATGAACCATTTTTCACCTAATTGAGTTCATTTTTGGTCTAATTGAACGGTTTAGGTTTCTGTTTTAGAGGTTTCTGGACATCGTTACATTCGTCGATCTTCCTCCGGACCTCTGATTTGCTATATTGTTATATATAAAAATCTCTCTCTCTCTCTCTCGCTCTCTCTCTCTGTCTCTCTCTCTCTCTCTCTCTCTCTCTCCGTTTTAGGGCGTTGGCTAATCAAAGAGCCCCTGACTGTCTCGCCATCGTCTAAAACTGATAAGTGGGCCGTTGGGGTTCGTCAACAACATTAACATCATAATCGCCCATCTGCTTTTTCTTCTGTTTACGATCACAGCAACTCGTCTAGCTGATGAAAGAGCTGAGCGCTCAGTGATCCTGGTTAGTTAACAAGTGTAAAGACGCATACGCAATTAACGTAGCACAATGCATTTACGCCTCCCTTTGTGGATTTGTAACGATCCTGAATACGTTTCAGTGCATTTAACTCCAGATTCCTTTTCACACATCACACGTTCATAGGGCTCTTCCACGTCTGAGGCCGAGTGTTTATCTGCTGAAGATAGTGCTATCTCGTGCTAGACTCTTAAACCTGCTATAGGCAGTGGCAGCAGATTCAGCTCCTACAACAGCCATAAAATAGACATCCTGAGAAATAAAACAGGCAAACATGTGGGAGGCAGCTGAGATCCTGGATATTGAATCATATGAAAGTGCCTGACTATTGAATCATATGAAAGTGCATGACTATGGAACATAACTGGTTTTCACCTCTTCATCTTTAGCCTCTTGTCCTAACTTGTCCCTCTCCCCACATGCGGCCCTTCCCTTGTACACCCCCAGCTGCTCTCTTAAACAAAACAGGGCTTTGTGAACTGAGATCCTGCTAGGATTTCTGTGCTTGTACAGTGAATATCAACTTTAACAGGCTACAAGACACTACATCATTTTACATTTACGGCATTTGGCTGACGCTCTTATCCAGAGCGACTTACAATAATGATCATTTTACACAGGGAGGCCAAGGTGGTGTTAGGAGTCTTGCCCAAGGACTCTTATTGGTATAGTGTAGGGTGCTTGCCCTGGTAGGGGACTGAACCAGGGTCTACAGTGTAGAAGGCAGAGGTGTTAACCACTACACTATCCTTACAGCACCACGCATACTCACTGCAAACAAATTGAATAATCAAGTTGTATCCTTCTGTTTGAATTCTAATTTGTAGTTTCTTTGATATGTTTGTAGTCTAATACTTACATTATATGCAGAAGTGTCACTAAAAGTATTGAAGCTGTTGCTTTAACATTTTCCAGCAGCGGTGATAGTGTCACTACTTTCCAAATCAAGGTGCCTTTCTATAGTGTTTTATCGATTAGCGTTGTCAAAGGCTCGATTGTTCCATTGACACTGACTACACATAAATATTTTAAGAATATGAGATGAGACAAAGTGCTGTACTTAGTAAGCTTATCATGACTGGTGTGCTGTAGTCATAGGCACAAAGCCAGAGGCCAAGAAGTCAAGTACAGCAATACCAATGGTGCAATGCCATTATGGCGATTATACCTGTTTCATTACTGATATTTATGATTAGCTTTGTGATGTTCATGACATCATACCGTCTTTATCAACAATAATGTTTATTCACATTTGACAAAGTTGAATTAATTCATTAAACAGTTTAGATCAGGTATGTGCATGTGTAATGTACCATGCCCATCTGTTTGTCCAGTAAGTAGGTTTAAAAGAAATAAACCTTTGAGTTAAGTTCTCTGTTTCATGCTTGCAGTCAGACATGTTTTATTCACTTTTTTGGACTGTTGTTTTTGGCTGCTTGTTTTTTTCAGGGCCAGTTTCATGTGGCCACACTGGAGCTATTTCTTGTGGAGTCCAGTGTTGCAGAATCAGTCCTTAAGGCTAAATGGCAAAATATATGATATCTGTTTATGTTTTAACTTTGTGTTGTGTATTTTAAAAACAAACCCATCAGAACATTATAGTAATACTACAATGGATTTGAAATGGTATAATCTCAATTTGCCCGAGATATCAGCTATGGAGTAGCTTCAGTGAGTTCAGTGAATGCATTTAATAATCCAACAACTGCAGAAAATTTTAGTTTGTCAGTAATCCGACCAATGCATTTACGTGCACTTGGATAACCAGTGTTTTTAAAACACCAAGCTACTTTACCTGAAAATATGGACATACAGTATCTAGAATATGAAGAATATTTAACCCTTAATTTCATCAAGCATGTAGATGGTTTCAGCATTGCTCCAGAAGTATTTTGTTGCCATCTCATGGGTGCAGTGTTAAACACTGTTTGCTGATTTCCTGTACCGCGGTCTGTTGTTGCACATGAGCTGACTGAGAAATACGAAAGAAATCAGAGTAAGAGTACTGATGCGCTAAGTAATCCAATTATTGATCTTAAAATCCCACTCTCTATCAGATTTGATTGCATGTTAACGCACTACACTGACGTTGCATGACAAGCTTGCCTTGTAGGATCAATAAAGTATGCTATTAAGATACTTTTGCCATTCAGCTTGCACTGTAGCTAGCTGCATTTCTCTGAAGGGCAGCTTTTAATGTAGATGAGCTGTGAGATTTTTCATAAAGTAACTGGTTGCTTAGCTTGCTACATTAAGTAAATTGCCCAACATTGCCGGCCAAGTTTTGAGAAGTTTTTTTAACTGAGTTGACATCATGTCTGGCTGAGGTTAAAGGCTTTAAGATATTTCATTTCCCCTTTTAGAGGTCTCTGCTTCCTCAGTTTGAAAGAAAATTGCAGTTTATTTGAAAACAGGGTCACTGGTTAAGTCATTGTACTGTGAACAAGCATGGCAAAGGATAAAGTTGAGCAATTCATGTTTTTTTTATTTTATTTTTTTATTAAAGCAAAAAAAGAGAAAGAAAACTGTAGTATTATAGTCTCGTTGGTTGAGAGATTAATTAGAACCAAATACAGCAGCATATTCTACACCAAGCTGAGTTATTCTTCTCAGGTGTGTTTCTAGCCCGCCCTGGCTGCACTTCATCAATCTTTCTAGGCTCTAACAAGTTGCAAATAAGCACAATCACAATATACTCTAAAATCTAACCGTTTAAATGATTGAAGTACCTGATACTATCTGTATCTCTGCAGTTTATGCTCCAAGTCAGCATCTGTCTTATATTGCTGCTGTCAGTCAAGGCAGCTTTGGTGTGACCTTATCTCTACAACGACCCTCTACCCACCCATTTCACTGATTACTCTTTGACTGACCAAGCAGCATCTTTCAATCATTCTCCCTTAAAATACAAATACGCTTAAGTATGTACAATCATCAAAGACTTGTGTCCTTGTTGTTGTCAATTGGAGGGGGGTGATGAAAGGCAGCCCACTAAGCATGTGCTTTATTAGGACTAGACTGGCCAATGATATCAGCTGATACTGACAATAGACAGTTTTACTGGTATTAGTAAAAAATATGGCAGTTAACATGCAACTTGTTTTTGGAACTCAACATCTCCTGAAGTTATGGTAATACCTTAGAAGGTTGTGCCACTCTGGAACCCAGTGTGAGTCACCTCCTCTGTGTAACAGCAGTACAGGTTGAAGTGTGGAGTTTGTTGTTTAAGAAATGTGAGAGTGTTGAGAGTAATTGAGAAAGGACAGTCCTTAGTAAAGAATGGTTAAGGTTTCAGCTGATATTAACAGCAGTATGAGTTGAACCCTTATCAAAATTGTTTACATTAATTCACATTAAATAAAATAATTCACAGACATTGGACATCACAGCACCTAATGTTTTAAAAGCTGATTTCCATGTCTTGGGTTCTTGCTGCTCTCTTATCAAATGTCATGTCAGCTATGCTTGCATGTTTGTGGTTGACGCCACAAAGATCTCAGCAAAGTGATTTTTCATCTGTGTAAGATGTTTGCTTGTATTATCACCATCTGTTGCAGACAATGTGAGTAGTGATGAAAACCCTAATTAAGGAGCTTTTCCACTGCACTGTACAAGCTCAACTTGACTCTACTCCCCTTTTCTGGTTTTCTATTAGGCAAAAGTTGGTACCTGATACCCGGTACTTTCTTGGTACCATCACTGTCGAGGTTCCAAGCAAGCTGAGGTGATACTAAAGCTGACATAAATACATTACAGATTACTGATTGATCAGAGAATCGCTTAACACATATGCTAACATTTTCTATTAGGCTAGCAACCAGAATGTTATGTAGTATTTCCCAAAATCTTCTGTTTCTGTCATCTGTCTTTTGTCTTGCTGCCAACAGGCTCTTCTGAACAAAATTGGTCTCATTCACGTCTCGGCAGTTAAGTTTGACGTTACTATGATGACCAGCTAAACAGAGAGGGTGCAGTGAAAAACGAAGTAGCTGGTGCCAAAAGTGAGTCAAGTCGAGTGGCGCCTTACCATACAGTGGAAAAGTGGCTTCAGTGCATATACAAATGGATTTGTACAAAAAGCAACGCACAAAATCAAAGGAAGCTACACTAACACACATCTACTTTTGATGTCCCAAACTAGATAATTATTGAAAGGAATTATTTAAATTGTTGTCTTTTTTGATTTTGCCTTGGATCCAGTATTAATCATTAAGGGGACCTAAGTGGGACTGGCAAAATTTGACGTTGCCAAAAAAGTTATTTGTACCTTTTGGAAAAAAAACAAGCACCTATTTTTACCATGTAGCTATCAGAATTGAACCATGTTAAACTTGAAGAGAATACTGTTTAGTTTAGAGGACTATCTAGCCTTATTTGAGGAAATTTGGTATCCTTTTATTTCTTACTTGAAAGACAACTGACCATAAAAGGGGTTCTGTTGGGTTACATGCAGCAGCTATGAGGGTGGGAGGTGTCAACTGTTTCTGGATGGTATCCTTGGTACTTCATTATAATCTGAGATTTTGAAGCAAGTTGATGTGTTCTACGATAACTACACCATGCTTCTTAATAAACAGATCAAACATAAAAGCAACACACAGAACTGAGGGAATATGAACTGTAGTAACCCCAGCTTCTGTTCTGTTTGTGTTCTAGTTGATGGTCTATGATTCAACCATTAGTTGTGACAGACAGGGAAGCTTTCTACTGTCCTTTTGCATTAGTCAGTGTTTTCACTTCAATTAGGCAATTCAGGTCAAAGAGCTCTCAGCTGTTTTGTATCAGAGAGAACAGTCATCTGAATCTTAATCATCACTCTCTTTTTGCATGATAGAGCTCTCAGGACATCAGGACTCTTTAGGACATCAGCAGCCAAAGTGCCAAATATAGCATTAACAGAAAGGCACTTTTATTGAATAGAACCGATAAAGCAACTCAACAAATTGTGTTACAGCTGTGGAAAGTTAGAACATTTTTAGAGATGGACTGTGTAGAGAAATCAGTATAGCTGAATTATCCTTAATCCTACCATGATTAAGATGTTATGATGCCCTTCCCTTTATAAACGCTTTGTGCTATAGGCGAGAGCTGTTTGCGTGCTGATGGGAGTGTGTGGGCAATTCTCGGTGTGTAGAAGAGGAAGGAGACATACATTGATAGACATGTGGGAACAGTTCTTAACATGCAGCCTTTGGCAGCTGTGCAGTATAAGTGTGTGTTTTTGTGGTTGTTTGTGGTTGTCCTGGATTGCAAGGTGCTGACTGTGTGTGTTTGTTTAAATGTTGAACTTATTCACTGGTAATTCTTTCCTAAACGTCAAGTTGTTATTGTAGGTAAGAGCTGGTGAGGGTACCTGCTGTACCATATATATTTTACATTATCACAGTATGGACATGTGTAATTATTTGGACCTAGTACCAAAGTAAGCATGGTCTTCATACAGATGATTTCAAACAGGTACCTTATCACTAGAGGGCATGCACAGCACTAAATTCTGCAGTAAATTCTGTAGACTGATAACTTACAAGGAACTTACTCCTACAAGGGAGTTCAGTCATCTTAAAGAAGATTATGCAAAGCAATGGAATCAGAAGTAGTGATAAGAAATAACTCAGATCCTTTATGGGCTTATAATGGCCAACAAAGGTCAAAACCAACCCAAAAAATAAAGCATGATTTAACAAACTGTAAAAAATGTACACACCAACTTGAAGTGGAAGAGGTCATTACGCATTAAAGCATGAAGAAAAACTTCAAAGATCAACTTTTCAACTGTATATTCTTCTTAATATGTTTGCGTGTGAGAGAGCGAGTGTTTAAGAGTATGAATTGCTTGCCTTTGCTTGACTTTGGGCAAACACGTTTGATGACTTCTAGCATATGACAATTTCTGCTATTTTTAGTGTATTACAGCTGAACGATATCTAATGGTTAGGCTACCACTTGTGTTTGCAGTTAGTGATGTATTTTTGCCTTATAACCTTTTACTTATAAGGCTTAGAGCAGTGGTCATGCTCCTCCTGGAGATCTGCTGTTCTGCAGAATTTTGTTAAAACCTGCATCTAACATGCTGCCCCTCTTTTACCCTAATACTAATGCACTGGTTCCAATGATGGGAGATTCTGCAGGAAGGTAGATCTTTAGGAACAGGTTGGTGACCACTGGCCATGCGTGTTTTTGTCACAACAATAGTCCCACTTGTTGGAAATCAGACATGATTAGATGATTCCTCTGTCAGTGCCTGCTGTACAGCTGCTAAGGTCCTAACCCATGAATTAGCTCGCTTTTAATGATCTAATTACCAACTTACCTTGCATTTACAGAAAAAAAATCAAGATAGGACAATTTTTCTTTTGGTGTTTTAACTCTAATTCATAAGACATTTTACGCTTGCAGAGATTAAAATCCAACAGGAGACTGACGGTGTAGGTGACTGCTCAATATATAATTGGCAAACAGGAAAAAAATGCACAAAGAAAGAGTGCAAGAGAGTTTGCTTCCTAGAACATGAATGGCCTGGTTATTTCTGGATGTTTCCTCAAACTGCACCACTTCCAGGACATCAGGTTACCTCTCTGTGAGACACTACAAAACACAGTGTCTGCACTGATGGAATGGCACCCCATGGACATCAGTTCACACTGTCAGCAGTGGTGGAAACAATAAGCAAGAGCAGCAGGTTTGGAGGCAAGATAGCTGCAGGACTACCTGCCCTTACTCCATTAACTCTGTTAATGCTTGTGCACAAAGAGTCAGTAGAAAAGAATCAGATATGGCCTGAAGAGCTGAAGCATTGGATGTCGAGGAGGCAAGGGTGGAATGGATTCAGCAGTTGAAGGTGTTAAAGTGTTGAAGGCCAAAAAGACCAGAGCGCCTGGGAGAGGAAGCATTGTTCTGAGGCACTGGAGGATAAAAGGACCCAGGACCCAAAAGCTGGGACAACAGTGCTAGAGGACTGAGTCTGAGGCACAGAGCATAAGAGCCGTTAGGCTAAAGCTGTACAACTAGAAGAAGGGGAGGCTGAACCTGAGGCTGATAATGCAAATCATAGTAGTATGTAAAGTATGATGACCCATCAGTAATGAAAAGCTAAATGTGTAAAATACCTCATGAACTCTTCCTAGACCAGAGTCTGACCAGAGTCCTAGCTGTTTACAGGAGTGAGTGAGTAGATTTTGTGCTGAGGTTAAGTTGGGTATTTTGTATTGGAGGATCTCAACTTTGAAAGTAAAAGAGTTTAAAGATTTTTCACCTGTGAATTTTTAACATTTTGTATTTGATCTCGGCTGTTAGCTCTGCTTTTTCTCCCTTGAATTTCTTTCTTTCTTTGCAAACAGCAAGAATTTGAACCTTTGGGAAATGTTGAAGATGAAAGTTTAGGATTAGGATTAGACAATCATGAAATATTGCTAATATTAACCAAATTATTTATACTACCCAAGGGTAATTTCACTCTGTCTAGCTAGGGCCTGGAAGGTCACATTATTGATTTCCATGAAACAACAAACCTTGCTGACTATTAAAAACATGGACTTGGCCGTGAAGATGTCTTTACAGTATCAACATAACAGATTTATTGTAGTATTTGTTTGTGCTGTATTTATACCTAATTGAAATGTAATCATTTAGGCGACTGAATAAGCAGTTTAACTCAATATCTAAGATGTAATTAAGAGGGGGCAAACTGAATCTTAGAGATGAAAAATGATATTTATATATATGTATACTCAATGCTCCTTTGTAGCTCATTTGATTATCCTTTCAGGTTTACGATATGTAATTGAAGAGCATTCATACAATCTTGACCCATTTTGGTGGTGTTTCAGGTACTTAATACATCTATATTGGTGCTAATGCTGTCTTGCAAGCAAGACTGTGACTAGAAGAGGAAAGTGCCAGTGGGCAAAAGATGTTACTTGGTACCATGAACAGAGCGATTAATGATAACAGCGTTACTTAATGGAGGACTGTTTGTTTCTTTGTGCTAATGCTGTCTTTAAGCCTTTTTTATGTTAATATGTTTTGCTTGATGCTTTCAGAAACGCATGTCATTTTAATCACAACACACTTTTTTTCTAGTTTTTCTTTTTATTTTTGCATAAATTAAAGAAATGGAAAATGTTACATCAAACATTACATCACACCTTCAAGCATAACTTGTGTTTACTGCACTAAACAGTCTGGTTCTCTGGCGATTACAATGACAGTGAAAATGTTGCCATGTTCTGGTATATACGCAGTGAAGGTGGCAAAGCTCTTCGTTCATTTTCATTTGCACCTATCAGTCATTGGAGTGGAAGATTTCTTTGAGCATTTAGCTGGCCTTGGTGAAGGACTCGTAAAGAGAGGTAAGCTGGTCCTTCAGGTTCTGGGCGTAGGGATCCAGTTTCTCTCTCAGATCCTCAGCATAGGGAGCCAGACTCTGCTGGACCACTGCAGCTCTCTGGGCAACCTGGGACTGAAGATCCTCAGCAAGGGGTGACACTGTCTTCTGGAATTCCTGCAGGTGCTCATCTACTTTCTGTCTCAGCTCTTCGGTGTAGGGGCCCAGCTGGGACTGCAGCTCCTTCACTCTCTCCTCCAGGCTTCCTCTAAGCTCCTCAGTCTTCTGAAGCACGGTGGCCTTAAGGGCCTCGGAATCCAGGGATCCAGCATATGGGGCCACTGCCACCCTCAGCTCCTCCACTCTCTGCTGAATTTGGGCTTTGAGATCATCAGCATAGGGCTCTAGTTTTTCCCTCACAGTAGTCAGGTCTGACTCCAGGCGCTCCCTCAGAACCTCAGCCTCAGTGGTGATTTGGAAATGATGTCCTGGGCCATGGGGCTCATTTGGTTTTGAAGGGTGACAGCGTACTGACTGGCTGTGTTGGCACTTTCCGTAATTCTAGCACTATGGATTTGAAGAAGAAAAGCATGCATATATAAGTAAGGATGACAGTAAAGATGTGGCTTTGAATATGAGGGTAAACATGAATCAGTTCAGTTTATTTACTTCACTTCCTGTCCCAGCTGAGACTCTCTGATCATCTTTAGTGTGTCCTCAGCGGTGCGTGTTGCCTGGGCAACATAGTTCCAGAATGAATCAGTCAGTTGCTCCAGCTGTGGTTTGGGCTCATCAGCATAGAAAAGGTTGGCTTGGCAGACTGGACAAAGAAACAGACAATTTCAGTGCACTATCTATGTGTGTAATGTGATGTACTGTAGATATGAATTTACTGTTGTAACAAGCAATATTTTAATAAAACTGAACTTTTGTTCACAATGACAAGGAGCATAAAATTACATGCAGTATAATTGAAATTTTACCTGTGAATACAGCCAGCACCAGTACAGCGAGCACCTTCATGGCTTTGTATTAATTCTGTAAGGTTCCAAAAAATATATTTCAGAACATATCTTCCTAATTGAAATATGTAATTGAATATATTTGTAGAAAACATTACAGTTCAGTTTTTGGCTTACCTTTCAGTCACTGTATTCTGTCAGTTGCCAGACGTTTATGTGTGAAGTCCAGCAGAGTAATCAGGGTATATATACACTGTAGAAAGGTGCGTGTTGTATTGGAAACCCAAAGTCCAGGACGTAGTGCTTTGCTGTCAATGCTGCTCCACATCATACTGTCCTGATTGGACACTCAGTTACCACAGAGCCTGAAGTTCAGTTTAGACTCAGATAAACGTCTGACTATCATGGCCTAATAAAAGCATAGATAGCATGCAGACACAGGTAAAAGTTCAGGCAATAAGTTTCAACCTTCCAGAGTTAAAAAGTACACAGTTGCTTGCAACGGCAATCATTTTTGATTAAAAGAAATTTAAACAGCTTTTTTTAATAAAAAATATATTGATCATAAGCCTCCAGCATCTCAACATCTAGCCAAGTTTTTATTTCATTATATGTCTTTTTTTGGTTATCTTGAGGGGTCATGATAACAGTTGGTGATTCATTTGAACTATATACTTCTAGACAAGACAGCTGGAGCCTGGGACTTTGATCTAACAGAGCTAACACGAGCTACTACACTTTGATTAGTTTAATATAAAAGACAAATGAACTCTGTCCTTTTCCACATACTGTATGTTAATTGCATTATTAACTACTTTGTGGTTCACTAATGTCTGTTTGGCCAAAAGTCAGTTTTACTTTACTTTACTTTTTAATAGAAATCAGTGTAGATGCATCGATATTTCAGTGATTTACCATATTAAGAGTTAGGATAATTTTATGATTTCATTATTTATAAAATGCAAGACAAGTAAAGCAAACTTTAAGTACACTTAAAATGATGACAGAACTAAACAAAATCAAAATACTACCAAACATGTTTTAAATATACTTATAAAGAACTCGTCCTTTTTTGGACACTCATAATTGCTAGAGGCCTGCTCCATGGAGTGATGCAACAGTGCTACGTGGACCAGGGGAAGGTTTCTGAAATGTTGGTGATTTGGAGTTCTGTTTAGCAGCCAAAGGACACCTTACTGTGCAAACTCAGGTCACAAGATATTTAATGTTCAAACAGACAAACTTTATTGCTTTTTACAAATATTCACTCATTTTGAATTTGATGCCTGCAACACGTTCCGAAGAAGTTGGGACAGGGGCAACAAAAGACTGGGAAAGTTGAAAAATGCTCAAAAAACACCTGTCTGGAACATTCCACAGGTGAACAGGTTAATTGGGAACAGGTGAGTGTCATGATTGGGTATAAAGGGAGCATCCCTGAAAGGCTCAGTAGTTCACAAGCAAGGATGGGGTTCACCACTTTTAAACAACTGCGTGAGCAAATAGTCCAACGGTTTAAGAACAATGTTTCTCAATGTGCAATTGCAAGGAATTTAGGGATTTCATCATCTACAATCCATAATATCATCAAAAGATTCCGAGAATCTGGAGAAATCTCTGCAAGTAAGCGGCAAGGCAGAAAACCAACATTGAATGCCTGTGACCTTTGATCCCTCAGGCGGCACTGCATTAAAAACCGACATCATTCTGTAATGGATATTACCACATGGGCTCAGGAACACTTCAGAAAACCACTGTCAGTGAACACAGTTCGTCGCTCCATCTACAAGTTCAAGTTAAAACTCTGCCATGCAAAGCGAAAGCCATATATCAACAACACCCAGAAACGACGCCGGCTTCTCTGGGCCCGAGCTCATCTGAGATGGACTGATGCAAAGTGGAAAAGTGTCCTGTGGTCTGACGAGTCCACATTTCAAATTGTTTTTGGAAATCATGGACGTCTTGTCCTCCAGGCCAAAGAGGAAAAGGACTGTCCGGATTGTTATCAGCACAAAGTTCAAAAGCCAGCATCTCTGATGGTGTGAGGATTAGTGCCCATGGCATGGGTAACTTGCACATCTGTGAAGGCACCATTAATGCTGAAAGGTACATACAGGTTTTGGAGCAACATATGCTGCCATCCAAGCAACGTCTTTTTCAGGGATGTCCCTGCTTATTTCAGCAAGACAATGCCAAGCCACATTCTGCACTACTATGAAGCGTGGCTTCATAGTAAAAGAGTTCAGGTACTAGACTGGCCTGCCTGCAGTCCAGACCTGTCTCCCATTGAAAATGTGTGGCGCACTATGAAGCACAAAATATGACAACGGAGACCCCGGACTGTTGAGCAACTGAAGTTGTACATCAAGCAAGAATGGGAAAGAATTCCATCTACAAAGCTTCAACAATTAGTGTCCTCAGTTCCCAAACGCTTATTGAGTGTTGTTAAAAGGAAAGGTGATGTAACACAGAGGTAAACATGCCCCTGTCCCAACTTCTTTGGAACGTGTTGCAGGCATCAAATTCAAAATGAGTGAATATTGAAGATTGAAGATTAAATATCTTGTCTTTGTAGTGTATTCAATTGAATATAGGTTGAAAAGGATTTGCAAATCATCGTATTTACACAATGTCCCAACTTCATTGGAACTGGGGTTGTATATCAATACAATAGATATTGCCAAACAATAGCAACCTCCAAACTTCATGTGGCCTTCACATTAGCTCAAGAACAGTGCATAGAGAGCTTGATGGAATAGGTTTCCCTGGCCGAGCATCATATTAAACCGTTTGGATTAAGAATGGGATTTCACTCAATTTTATATGAGTGTGAAGGCAGACGAGCAAATACTTTTGGCAATACAATGTGATACAAACACACACACACACACACACACACACACACACACACACACACACACACACACACACACACACACAGCTTTAACCCTCTTGGGCATGGAATTCACCAGAGCTGCGCAGGTTGCTATTGGAATCCTCTTCCACTCATCCATGATGACATCACAGAGCTGGTGGAGTCCATCACCTTTACCTTCAGCAAGGCAGTTGTCACCTTGAAGGTGTGTTTGGGCTTGTTTTCGAGTCGGAAAACTGCCATGCGGTGCAGTTTCCGAAAGGAAGAGATCATGCTCTGCTTCAGAATGTCACAGTACAATTTGGAATTCACGTTTCCCTCAATGGACCGCAGCTCCCCAATGCCAGCAGCACTCACACAGCTCCAGACCATGATACTACCACCACCATGCTTGACCGTAGGCAAGAGACAGTTGTCTTGTTACTCCTCACCACACATGCTGGACACCATCCAAGCCAAAAAAATGTATATTTGTCTTGTCGAACCACAGAACATGGTTCCAGTAATCCATGTTCTTGGACTGCTTGTCTTCAGCAAACTGTTTGCGGGCTTTCTTGTGCATCAGCGTCGGAAGAGGCTTCCTTCTGGGACGACGGCCACACAGACTGAATTGATGCATTGTGCGACGTATGGTCTGAGCACTGACAGGCTGACTTCTCTATTTTTCAACCTCTGCAGCAATACTGGAAGCACTCATCATCTATTTTTTGAAGCCAACCTCTGGATATGACACTGAACATGTGGACTATTTGGTCACATCCTCATAGAGTTCTTGCCATGAGGTGCCATGTTGAATGTCCAGTGTCCAGCATGAGCGAATTGTACCCAAAACACCGAATTTAACAGCCCTGCTCCCCATTCACACTTGGAACCTTGTAATTGTAAACGAGTCATATGACATCAGGGAGGGACGACGACACAATCTGGACATGTTCACTGTGAGGTGTACTCACTCGTGTTGCCAGCTATTTCGACATTAATGGCTATGTGTTGAGTTATTTTTGGAGGACAGTAAATCTATACTGCTGTACATTGACTACTTTAAGTTATATCCAAGTCTCATTTCTACAAGCAAAAATGAAATGTATTTTTAGACATGCAGCTATTTTGCACTAATTGTGTAGCTTTAATATGACAAAATTAAAAGGTTGTAGTTTAATAATTTTAGTTTTAAAATGCACATTTAGCAGGTTTGAAGGATTAAATATTTTATGAACTGAATTAAAAAGTACACCTTCCAATAAATTTAATACCTAAAAAAAATTAAAAATGTAAAATGGTTTCATCAAGTGACTGGCAAGGCCTTGGATCAGTTGAATAGCCCTTAATTAAACAAGGTAATCTCTTTTGGATATTACCTTTATTTTGCCATAACCCTAACCTTAGCCCAAAACCCAAATTTAACCCTTACCCTTGTCTTGTCTACCCAATCCTAACCCAAACCTAACACAGTCTTTGTACAACTACCTGTAGATAATCCACAGGACCCTACTGTTGGAATAAAGTGAGACTAAACTATATTATACTATTATTAAACTTTAATTTTTGGCTTTAATACCAAACTGGACACAGCAGAAATGTATTGTGTTAACCATTAAATCACTTACTGTCTGAATTATTTTCTCCAAATCAGTCAAAGTCTCCAAATCATAAGATCATAAATACTGTATACATGGATGATGTTAGCTTTAAAAATTCTCATGCCACCAATTGCTTGCTTTCATATTTAAACCTGCCCTGGATGATGAGAACCCCAAAGATCCAAACAGCTTAATGTGTGTGTTTGTCCCAGCATTTAAAGATGATTGCACAACCTGGGAATACCTACACACTGAGAGACCTTGCGTAGTAATGTGAAGTTTCAGCTACCCATTGTTGTTTGACTGACAGTCAACTGTTTCCTAGAATACAAACAATTCAGGGAATTTCCCAATACATTGTGCCATCCTCTCTGTAAAAACAGTTTAATTTCAATATTGATTGTTATTCCACATTTGGTTGATTGCTCTGATAACAGTTTTTGGCCATCATTTGTTGTGAAAATTAACTGTTGATGAATATTTACTTTATTGTGAAATTATTAAGGAAATTATTAAATTAAAAAGGACAATTTTTTGAGAAGTTTACATTTCTAGAGACCCTTTGCTTTGCTTAGCATTCCCTAGTGTTTTTGTATAATTTAATTAGAGAACTAAAGAAAATGAATAAAAATTTAAGAAGCAGTATTTTTGTATGCTAATTGTTTTATTCTAGCATAAATATAATGACAAACAAACAGTGTCATTTTAAACATGTAAGATACATTTACAAACACATTCACAAGCAATACATAGCTCCTCTGCACTAGATAAATACTAAGCAATTAAATTTGATAGTAGCTATTACAGGATAAATTCACTGCGACTATTGTTTGAGATTTTAGTACAATTTCCCAAGCTGGCCGATAGGCAAAATGGTCAATGCTTAACACTTTGGTATAGAATGGAACATTTGATGCAATTTAAGTGTCACAGTTTCATTTTGTGGAAAAAAAGTCCAGTTATTAGAAGTCTTTTGGAGTGTTTAGTTGGTCTTGGTGAAGGACTCATAAAGAGAGGCAAGCTGGTCCTTAAGGTTTTGGGCGTAGGGATCCAGTTTCTCCCTCAGATCCTCGGCATAGGGAGCCAGACTCTGCTGGACCATCTTGGTTCTCTCAATTACACGGGCCTGAAGATCCTCAGCCAGGGGGGCCACGGTCTTCTGGAATTCCTGCAGGTGCTCATCAACTTTCTTTTTGAGGTCTGCTGTGTAGGGCTCAAGCTGGGACTGCAGCTCCTTCACCCTTTCCTCCAGGCTTCCTCTAAGCTCCTCGGTCTTCTGAAGCACGGTGGCCTTAAGGGCTTCGGAGTCCAGGGACTCGGCATATGGGGCCACAGCCCCCCTCAGCTCCCCCACTCTCTGCTGAATTTGGGCTTTGAGATCCTCCGCGTAGGGCTCTAGTTTGTCCTTCACAGCGGTCAAATCTGTCTCCAGGCGCTCCCTCAAAACTTCAGCCTCCTTGGTGATTTTGGTCATGATGTCCTGGGCCAGGGGGCTCATTTTGTTCTGGAGGGTGACCGCATACTGACTGGCTGCGCTGGTACTTTCCGTAATTCTAGCACTATGAAGATATATAAGTAAAAATGACTTAGGACGGAATTAGGAATGTGAGGGTAAACATGGTTATAAATCAGTTCTTGTCACTTACTTGACTTCCTGTCCCAACTGAGACTCTCTTATAGTCTTCAGGGTGTCCTCAGCAGTGCGCGTTGCTTGGGCAACATAGTCCCAGAATGCATCAGTCAGCTGCTCTAGCTGTGGTTTGGGCTCATCAGCATAGAACAAATTGGCTTGGCAGCCTAGTATAGAACATGGATGTATTTAGTTCCAGTGCAGTATGACAGTGACTGTTAAATCTAACATGCATATAATACTGTTGTTAATATGAAAATTTAAGGTATTAACTTTGACACCATGTTTAACGTTTTTGCAGATTTACTATGCAAATGTTAGCTTCTTATTGGGACATAGCACTATCATGAATAGTACTTGTCGCTAGTGATTTAAAGTCAGCGGAGACATACACTTAAATGTTACCATTTACTATAAGAAACTCCTCACTTTTAACATTATTATCTATTCCCAGTAAATAATTTATTTACCTGTAAATGCCACAATGGCGAGGACCAGGAACGCCTTCATCTTTGATCTTAACTAAACAAGAAAAGAAAGCAGATACACTTTATCACTCACATTCCATATCTAGCATTGTTTTGTCAGAATACTTTAAATGTAACTCACCTCTTGGCGGATCTTTCCCACTGAATGTTTGCCCAGTCCAGTAAGCTTGTGTCAGTCTAGACGAAGTATGGCAGTATATATATATGTATAGGCAGAGAAATAGTTCACAGTAAAACCCAAAGTCCAGCATCGAGTGCCATGCTGTCAGTGCCGCTCCTCTTTTTTTTTCCTTCTTTTTTTCACGTTCCAGGTTGTTACTGCTGTCACATGTTATGCTTGGACCTGTAACACTGATACCGAGCTCCTGACTGAACTGTGAATAATCTACCAGTGAACATTGTCTTTAAAAAACCTTGAAAAAATATCTTGACCTATATTTCTGGTAATTATATCATTTTTTTCTCATTTTTTTCAATTTGTCCAGTTTGCCCTGGAGCATTAGCTGATATCTGAAATTCATAATAAAATCACATTTTTAAAATTCCTCAGTTGATACAACAATGAGATGTGGAAATGTGGGAAGTATAAGCTAAGTTGCAATCAAGTGTGCAATCAACTGTCCTCAATAAACTCAAATGATCATTAGAGCAATACATAATGTGAAAATGACCTTTGGGCTTCTATAGTTAATACTTAGGTTCAGTTGGAAATCTGAACTTTCTCTTTAGGAGGTGCAGACGTGTGCGGTCATTCACATGAAACAGCCCGCCATGTTATCAGATCCATTTTCTATCTCAGTTTCCAGATAAGCAGACACATTTGACTGCCAGAATAGGGTCATTTTTAGGTGAAACACTTTAATGCTTTGACACGGAGTGTAAATTGGCATTTTCATAGAACATTTCATAAACATATTTTCTCCGTACTAGGGGATCACTTCCTTTTTGGACCACAGAATAACTCATTGGGTGGATGAAGACCCAGTGCATATACATCAGTTGATCTTTTCAGTGCATCAGTATGCTTGCAGGGCTGGGATGGCTACTGAAAAAGTAGTAGTTAGACATTTTGTAGCTACTTTCCCAGAATTTGTAGCTAGTCACAATTTAGCTACATTTACAAAGAGTAGTGGCTACGTTTTAGGTAATTTATAAAAATCGTAGCGTGCTACTTTTTAGCTACTTTCAAAGCACGATTGTCAGAATGTATGTGAATCTCCTCCTGACACACCAAACAAGCCCAACTGAAAGTGTGAACAAAAGACTGCCTTTAAATCATGTTGCAGAAAGAAACATACAATTGAAAAGCTGTAAATATACAAAAAGATCACCAAAAAGTGAGTTTAACCAACAATCAAACTTACAAGCAAAATGGGTGATATCCAACAAAAATTTCTCTTCATTCTCCTGCTTCTCGTTTGAATTATCCCATTCCACCTTAAATGGTGCAGCAGTACAATCTGGCACCCCAGGCACCATTTAAGGTGGAACGGGATAATTCAAACAAGAAGCTGGTGAATGTGAAGCTTCAGCCTAATAAAACGTCTAACATTGATAGACATTTTACAAGAAACTCAAGGAAAAGTTTCCTGAGATGCAAGAAAAGCAGCTACAGCTGAGCTAAAGGTTAAAGTGAAGCAAAGTAAGTCTGTGTTTTCATTCATATTTTTATCCTGTACTTTTTTACAACAAAGATGGTAAAATGTTGTGGCTCCCAAGGTGGTTTGATTTTTGTGGAAAGGACAAAATGGCTCTTCTTAACATTTCGGGTTTATGACCCCTGAGTTAAGCCTACTAGTAAGGGGTGATCAGCGCGTGACCGTTTGCTCGAGCTGTTGTCGAGCTCAGTCAGTTAATGACCGCATTCTGTGGTTCACATTTTTTCATGGATTGTCTGAAGCCTGTAGCGAAATTGTAGCAAAAATTTCCGCTCTAGCTACACAAAAATATGCAGGCGCTACAGCTACAAGCTACATTTCATAAAACTGTAGCGGCTGCTGCTATTAGATACAAAAATCTGTGGTTAGCTACAAATAGTAGCATGCTACTGAGCTACCCCCCATCCATGTATGCTTGGAGGTGGATATTAAACAATATACTTGGCCTGGTACTCTCAGCAACACACAGGACTGGGCGCTGTTGACTAAAGGAACAGCTGGGGCTCAAACCTGTTCTATAGAGCAGAACTTTGCAGTAGGGGTATAATGATAGGCATATGTATTTTTTTTCCAATATGAAGCTTGCAATGTAATACACACTGTAAACTCTATGAATTATATGGTAAACACTGAAGTTCAATTGAGTGGTTATTTTAAACAATCCATAACATTTTGAAAAGTTTTAAATCACAAATGTAAAAATAAGAAAAGCTGCACATATCTCGAGTCACAGAAACTAGGAAAAATCCAGCGGAACTATTAGGTCTTGGATGGTTGACTAGCCAATCCTTTTGAAATGGTGAGCCTGAGCTGGAACAACCAAAATCTTTCATATCTATCTCTTCTTTGGGAACCCAGTCTTCAGCAGTGATGGGAAAAGAGTGTGCCGACGTGGCTCAATGTGCATCACAAGCAGTGTTCGAAAGCAGGCTTGGGACACTATCATATTTTGTTTTTTTAGAATGATTTAATTTGTTAATGTAATATGAAAATTGTTCTTTACTATATGCAAATGTACAAAATTTCAGCTTTATTACAACTTCTGACTCAACATTATTGGCACAATAACTAGAACATTTTCACCTAATCCCACATTTTACTCCAAAACAAATATTGGGACACTAATCCAGATGCACATGTTCAAACCAGAGATTTCAAATCCTACTCCTGAACACGTAACACACCAGACTTCATTAATATTCTGACAAAATATTGTTTTGGAAAATTTGAATATTAAGTAGAATCATCAAATATCTGAATGTCAAAACATATCCCTTTATAATTTTTCAATACTGAAGTCTTGCCATCAGCTTTGAAGAAATTGTATTGGTCCATCAGACGATTGTCCATAAGGCTCATCCTATTCTTGTCTCACAATTGGTGTGACAGTGAACGTATATGTGCTTGTATTGGCTGCAATTTTGACTGTATTTATTAATGTGTTTGCATTGAGGAGGAATGAAAGCTGCACGTTATACACAATAAAAAACTGATCACAAAAAATACTGAAGTCCTGAAAAAAGATGGGAAGTGTTAAAAAGCTGTCATACTCTGGCCGTCCAAAAGAGAAAATCCAGCAAGCCTGTCTGGGCATCAGTTGGGCATCAGTTGGGCATTAAACACATGCACTCCATGCCTAGAACACTTCAAGCTGCCATCTATAAGAAGAGAAATACTGACCTAAATAAAATATTAAACAGAAACAAAACAATCTAAACAAAGAAATTAAAATGTTAGTGCACTAATACTAAAGTACTTCAGAAGTTTTCTGTCAATTATTTGGAGTTTCAGTTAGTAAACCTGGTTATTTTTTCTGGTTGTTTTAACTTCTGTGATGGATATAAATAAAGACATGCTTGAAAAGTAATAAATAATCAAGATTTCAAATGGTCCCAAGACTTTTTTTGAGAACTATACCTGTGCTAATACCTTAGATATGCTTATTCATTTGCAAAGCACCTCCCAAATATGTCAGTCATTTCACCTACAAGGAAATTCCCACCGTTTATAAGGATTGTAAATGAACTTCTAATGCTCAGTTCTTTCATTTTTTGTATTTTGTTTAAATTATTTTGCTTTTATTTTAAGTCTTTTTAAAAAGTGACAGGACAGTTACTTTGGGACTGGAAACTGAGGGAACTGCAAGAGAACAAAGTTATTGGAAATTCCAGTTCCATGTATTTTTACATTTTCTAATGACAAAATGACAACATATCGTGTAATGAAATTTGCTTATTGTTACACCCCTTCTCTATAATGACTTCACCAGGTGCTTCACAGGGGATGGAGATGCAGGGGTGTGTGTTGGAAGTGCCTTGTTGATGTAAAGTCAATTCAAGTTATTACTTATAATCAAGGTATGTAATGGCATACAGAAGACATACAATAAATAAGGAATTTAAGGCAAACTCATTTTGACCGATTTTGAACCCATGGCCTTTGTCAGAAAGCAGACGTTATGAAATAGATGTATACTTCTCTGGATTTAACCCCCAAATGTCATTTTTTTAATGCCTTGGGGCATCTTTTTCCTAATAATGAGACTGTAATGTTGATGATGCCCAAGAAAAGGGAAAAACTGATGCCATCCAAGATGTTATTTGAAGTTTATGGGCATTCTAGTGACTCACTGAGTTGCTGCCCCTGCACCAGCCTATAGTAAAAAAAACAAAACAAAAAAACACCTAGAAGAAGAAGGGAAAATAAATAAATAAAGCCACCCCTCCCCACCACAACTGTCATCACCAAGCCAGCGTGGAGGTACAGAGTCCACTGACAACACGACACTGGGCATGTCTGGCTTCCTCATAGTCTGACTCACATACACACAAACAGGCAGTCTGATGCATTAAAATACAGTGTGGAGAGAAACGGACACAGAGGATACACCATGTACTGCTATTCTGCAATGACAACTATGGCCACACTGTTAAACGTGCTATGTCTTGCATTTCTGGCAGTGACGTCTGAGATGTTTTGATACACTAATGTTTTTCTACACAAGTATGAGCAAGCCAGCAGTTGCCATTGTTGGTCTGGCTAGTCTCTTCTCTTCTGATGGAAAGATTACATACTTATCTAGGAGAACTGTCAGTTGATATTTAGCATATGCAGGATAATGACCTTTAATTTCTGACCTCCAGCACAGTAGATGGCTTGCCTTGATGTTGGAGAGTATGAGGGTATTTAGAACTGGTTTATAAAGCACTCTGCATGTAACTGGAGCACTTGTTTTGACTGTCTTTCAGCAATAGCGAAGCAAAACAATGACTGAGATAATGAGCTGTCAAGTCTTAATCCATTTTAGTGTTTAACCCATGATGCAACAGCAGCAGTGTGAAAGTATCAAAAGTGGTGTCTTTGACTACAAAGCTTTTGAAAATGTTTTTAGTAGAGGACAAAAAAGAGTTGAAGAGCTGTTCACACTGCCTCCATCATGACTAAGATAGAGTTTTGTTATTTGCATTGTTACAGCAGAATACACAGTAAGCAGATAAAGAGCAGTGAGCAGACAAAGATGTGCATCATAAAAAAATAAGATATACTATAGAAATAAATAAAACAGGCATCTATTAGCAGAAAAATATAAAAAATAAAAATAGAATTAAGATACTACACAAATTTACAGTTTACACATGCAGTAGTAGCTCTGGGTTATGAAATTGTACTGAATATTAGGTTATGCCACTCATCCACTGAGTATTTGCTCTATTCATGTGTAAAACTCATGTGTAAAATTCTCTCACTATGTTACAGTAAGTCACCACCACAAGTGGAAGTGCAGAATGGTATCTGATGGAGTGGCTGGGTCCTATGGCGCCATCTTGTTGTTGACTTCTGGTACACTTAAAAAGATAATTAGACCTAAAAAGTTGAAACTTATTCAATTACATGTAAATTTTCCGCCTTAAAAGGGTGACTTATTCAAGGATTTTCAGTCATGTGTCTAATGAATTTGGATAACTATTTTAGAATATATTTTACTGAACAAAACAGCGTTCGTCAACAAGACGGAATAAACACTTTTACAGCTTTTTCAACTGTTATGTAATAATACTCAACTTACACACCTACTGTCACGACCCCAGTGAAACCTCTTTCCCATTCTACCATAAGTTTTAAGTATCACAGTTTATACTTGTCATTGTAATTTTTGTCTACTAGAAAAGGTAGTGTAACGTTCAGGATAGCATTTCTTGCAGTACAAATGTCTGACTTAGACCAGGTATTTTTGCACCTTGATAAAAATCTAATCATAAACACAGCTGTAGTTGTTCAGCATAGCCCCATATCTTGAATCCCTACTTTATTTATTTATTTCCCCCCCCCAGGCATGT
The DNA here is from genome assembly GCF_015220715.1 of Pygocentrus nattereri. Classification (NCBI taxonomy): domain Eukaryota; kingdom Metazoa; phylum Chordata; class Actinopteri; order Characiformes; family Serrasalmidae; genus Pygocentrus; species Pygocentrus nattereri. The sequence goes on along the minus strand of NC_051213.1, from coordinate 43,108,992 downwards.
ACAGATGTTGAGTTTTTCGTTTGAATAGCACCCTCATTTCATCCACCACATGACATGTCTTTGAGGAATAACAAGAAATTGATATTTATAGAAGGTTCTGAAGCCAAGACCCCAGTTTCAACTCCCTCTTTATTTTATCAGATGTTCTTTGTTTGCCTTGGAAGTGAATTACTTATAGTTTCAGGATTCTGTCCCAACACATCACATCGGACACTGAGGGTTGGCTGGTTTCCAATTTCCATCAAGTCTTTTCTAGAAAGCCCTCTAAAGCTAATGTAACAGTGGATGCGCTCCAGACTAAGGATGAAGAACCCCCCCCCCCTTCAGCGCCTGATGAGTCCGGGTATTAAACCTTTTTTGTGAGGCAGAAAAGAGAACAAAGGACGCCAGGGGAAAACTGGCTCTCAGAAGTGCAGAGGAAATGAAGTAACTGAAAAAGACAAATGACATTCGCCAACAGAAACAGAACCAAAACAACTTCTTGTTTAAATCGATAGAGGAGGTTGAAGAAACTCAAAAAGTGAGGGGGAGCGTAAAACTCTCACCCCCCCCCCCCCACCCCCCCCCCCCCCCCCCCCCCCCACCCCCCAGCTTTTACAGCTAATGAAAACAGAGAGCAGTGATTAAATTTGACCTGTATTGTTTTGGGGATATGGGGCCTTTGTTGTCATATTCTGTAATTTATATTGTGCTACATGTTTTCAGTGGAAGGCAGGTCTGGACTGCAGGCATGGGAATCTAACACATACACTCTTTGATTACACTTTGATAACTCCCCCATACCCTGACAGACACTAGCTTTTGAACTTTACTCTGGTAACATTCTTGGTGCTCCTTTTTTCTTGGGCCAGGAGAACATGTTTAGTATTTATCTAAAAGGATCTAATTCTAATTTATTAAATCTAATTCTAGTTTATTCTGGTGTCTCTAATGGTGGTGCAACTGTGAAAGCATGTATACAGTCATATAAAAAAGTAACAAAAAAGAAAAACAAAATATGACCTGTGTAAAAAAAATGTGTTTTACACATTAGATTTTTTGGATTTTTTGTAGTGGATGTAGTAACTTATTTGCACTTTTAAAATCAACAAAACTTTTGCTTACAACTATATGTGCTATCGTTGAGCAGTTGAATTTGTAGACGGTGGTTTGTGGTGAGTGTTGGTGCCGTTGTTCTGGTTCACCTGGAAATCAAATGTCTTTCCATTTTCCAGAGCTTTTTCTCAGCTACCTAATTACTCTGTTCATTCGAACACTGGCACTGAAGTGGAAGTGGGCGCTCTCTCTGAGGTGGTCAACCAGAAGAAATGAAGTAATTGTCAGCTTGTCATTTTTATTGCAGGTGATCAGAATGTTTTGGCTCACTAGCATATATGTTTCATGTTAATGGTGCCTTCACAGTTACCCATGTCAAAGACACAGAATACACCCCAGGATACACCCCAGGATACACCCCCATACCATAACAGACCTGGCTTTTGAACTGTACTCTGGTATAAATCTGAATGGTCTCTTCTGTTTCGACCAGGAGAACTTGATGTTCATAGACATTCATAAATTCATTCATTCATTTGAAACAGTGACTTAAGGTTCACTCATCAGTCCATTTCAGATGAGCTCGAGTCCAGAAAGATTGTCTATATTTTGTTGACATGCGTTTTTTTCTAAAGCCTGTGTGACAATATCCAGCAGAGATATACTGATTTTTATTGTAGTGCCATCTGAAGGTCTTTCAGTTGGGTTTTTGGCCTTGTCATTTTCTCACAGAGATATGCCCAGATTCCTTGAACCATATGATATTACGCACTGTTTAGGGTGAAATATGTAAAATCATTGCAATCCCTTATTGAGAAATGTTCTTAAATTGTTGGATTATTTGGTCTTAGTCTTACATGGTCCCTGTCTCAACCTTTTTTGGAACTTGATACAAATTTTAAGTTCAGAATGAGCATATTTATAAAAAACAACAAAACTGACAAAGTAAAATGTTAATGTTATCTTTTCACGTTTTGTTTTAACACAAAGTGGATTTACAAATAACTATTGTTTTTATTTGCATTTTACTTACTGTCAATTTTTTTGTGTTTTGTTGTGCTTCACGTTTGCTATAGTTTGTCTGTACGTAATGTGTCACTTTATTTGAATATTTTGTGTTTGTGGAACACATTTTGTTTTGATTGTGTGGACCTACCCTTGAAAATCAGTCAGTTAACACCAACACTGGCATATTTACCTTCAGGTTAAGTAAAGTGCATTGTTCCTGAAATATAAAGACAAATTAACCAGTTAATAAACAACCATTTTTGACCTTTTATTCCATTAGGTAATAAAATGGGCAGGTCCAAAGATTGAGTATCATATTTGTATGTATGGCATTTTAAGTTGGGGACAGGGAGGTTAAATGTTTAATTAAGATGAGCATTTGTTTTCAGTACCAGAACACAGAGTCAACTAACATGGTGCATATTTTGATGGTTTTGTTCCTAATAACTTCAATCAATCATTGTTCTTCACTTCCATCATTGCAATCACTACTCTCTCAGGAGCAATTTTTAAAAAGATTTCAATATGTAATCAATTAGTAAACAAGTATTGTTGGGACAAGGAAAATATTTTTGCATCGTAGAAAACATTGTAGAAAACAACCACCTCAAGGAACAGAAAATAAAACAAATGGGAAAAACGGCATTAAACAAAGGAAACGCTGAAAGCAGCGTGGTCAAACAAAGGCTGAAACAGAAATGTGAAATAACAGATAATGAGAAAACAAAAGACTCATCCACTGTAATTATGAAGGGAAGGCAGACTTTGTTTAACTTGTTTGCTCTTAGAACAAACACCTCTTGGAGCCGTCTGTAGCCCAAGCCTTCTTGTGTCTCTTTTTTTTTAAAGCAATTTTGGGGCAATTACTCTTGTTTGTTTTTTCCAGGCCTCTTTTCTTTTCGTTTAAATACCCAATGGGGCTGCATCCCGTACCGGTCAACCCACTACAAAGATGTGGCAAAGGGCTGCTGTTTGCCACAGCCTTAAAGAAAGGAGTCCACAGGTGTGTCAGGTGGGGCCTAATCAGCCTGAGGGCTTCTGGGAATTGGAGTTCCATGAAGTTATGGCACTTTGCTGCCGTCGCCCTCTGCTGGCGGCTGGCACCGCAGGCTGGACCCTTACATGTACAAGGCTAAAAACACACCTGGTGGTTAACTGACAGGCCAGTAACATGATTGGGTATAAAAAGAGCATCCCAGAGAGCTGGAGTCTTCCAGAAGTAAAGATGAGGAGGGGTTCACCACCTGCATGATCAAGGTCAATGCAAGAATAATGTTTCTCAATGTAAAATAGCAAAGATCTTTTGTTTTTCATTATCTAAGGTACATAATTTCTTAAAGATTTCACCATGTTGTTTACTGTATATTTTAAAGGAATGTGTACTTTGTCAGCACAATTATAATGGAAGGGGATCAGACTATGACTTAAAAAAACCCATCAGATTTCCAGAACATCTGAATTACTGTACTCTCCTCCCCACTGTTCACTGTAAAATTAATGCAACTTTTTAACTAAAAAAGCAAGTAACCTGGTTAACTTAAACTGTTGAATTCATCGAACCTCTGATGTTAAGTTAGCAGAAGTATGTGTTTTCCATTTGTTAACTTAAATGTTTTGAGAACTCAAATTTTTAAGTATTTAAAAATTTGCATTGGTTTACAGTGTAGTACATTTGGCATGTGTATGGTCTACTCTAAATCAGTGTTTCTCTGGCCCACCAGTGGTCTGCGGGTCAGAACTCAGAGGGAGGCAGTAATTTGGGCTGGTAACGTCACTGTAAGTCATAAAAACATAAGTGGAAAAATTATTAACTTAATTATTAAAAATCTGAGAATTAAACATTTTCAAAGTATAATCAAAATCAATTTTAATAGAAACATACAAATAAAAATGTTGCAGTGGGCTAGTTAAACATCATCAGTCTGAGACAGCGCAGTGCTGGCCAGAGATGGAGTAATTTCTCAGGGCGCTTTGTTTGGTGAGGATTTATCTGGTTTGCACCGTTTTGACACGTGTTAAAACTCCACCTGTATTTGGGTCTGTAGCAAACAGCTGAACTGGTCAGGCAGAACCTTGCGGTTCTTGGTTCGCTTTAAACCAAATTCTGTTCAGTTCACTGCTGATGGAAACGTGCCCTGTGATCAAACCAGGGAATTCATCAGAAGAGCTGGCTTTACTTCTCTTCTATACAGTCAGCATAACAACTGTTTTAACAACTGACTCTTAAGACACTGAGCGTAAGCTGCTGTTAAAAACAAACAAAAAAAATGTCAGGTTTTCAGTGTCAGCATTTAAGAAAGGAAAATTTGGACAAGTGGGCTTTGGGCTGGAGAAGGTTGAGAACTCCTGCTCTAAATCACAGACACTGTAAAATGTCTTCTTGTCATAATAATAATAATAAGTTCAATTTATATAGTGCCTTTCACAAACCCAAGGATGCTTTACATCATCCAAAAAAAAGAATACTACACAGAGGACAAAAGGAACATTTTTAACAGGGATTTGAAGGAAGACAGAGAAGAGCAATTACGAAGAGTGGAAGGTAGAGAATTCCAGAGTTTGGGGGCAGCAGCACTGAAACATCTGCCACCCATAGTATAAAGTCTAATTGAGGGAACTGTGAGGTGTCCAGCATTAGAAGATCGGAGGGCACGAGAGGGACAGTATAAAGAAATGAGACCACAAAGGTATGTCGGAGCCAGACCAAGCCTGCTGTTTTTTGACAATGAACTACAAATTTTAGAAGATAAATCACCACGAAACACAAACAGAAAAACCGGGGTTAATGAGTCTGTGGTGGAAAAAAAGGACTCAGGTATTTGTGTTTTAATTACACAGGTAAGACCGGTATGGCTGTCTAGATTTTTTCAGAACATAATAATAGTTGGAGATCTGGTTTTTGAGAATGTCGTTAAGCTGATGTACAGAAATGCCGTCGGTTTTCTGTCACTGTCTTTACACTCGGCCTAATTTCATTCAGAAGACAAGAGAAGAGTTCAAGTTCACCTGGATAAGCTGGAAACAAGTGAAGCATCAACAGCATCGATGTGTCCCACTCAGCTCTTATACTCTTACTGGAGGAACTTACCAGGCGAACTGACCGTTTTCCTCATGGTAGGAAAGCAAAGGAAACACAGCTCTCTCTGAACGATTTAAGCAGCTTGTGCAGGTAAAACAAGCGCAACATCCACCACTGAATGTTGGCATCCACCAACTTCATATTAGATAGACCTTAAATGGTGCAGCAGTAGGCACTAGTGTTTCTTCTGATTCAGTTTCCCTCACATTCATGTGCCTGTTCACAAATCAAGGCCTCAGGAGCGCCCTCACTGAACAGAAGTCAACACCCATTAGCCAAGCGAAAAGGTTCAGGAAAAGTTTACGTTACAGCTGTTTGTTAGTGATTGTGTCAATCTTTTTGCCGTACAGCCTTCCTTGAACTTTTTCACTTTCTGTAGTTCCAGTGTTGCTTATTTTCACTGAGTGCATGCTCCCAAGGCCTTGATTTGTGAAAGTGAATGTAATTTCAGGGAAAGTGATTCGGATGGAGCACTGGAACATGCCTGTTGCACCGTTTAACATACATCCATCCATCCATCCATCCATTTTCTAAGCCGTTTCTCCGTAAGGGTCGCGGGGGGATGCTGGAGCCTATCCCAGCAGTCTTCGGGCGGAAGGCAGGATACACCCTGGGGCAGGGCAGACAGACAGTCACTCACACCCAGGGGCAACGTAACATGTCCAATTGGCCTGACTGCATGTCTTTGGACTGTGGGGGGGAAACCGAAGAACCCGGAGGAAACCCACGCAGACACGGGGAGAACATGCAAACTCCACACAGAGAGGACCCTGGTCTCTTGGCCAGGGAATCGAACCCAGGCCCTCCTCGCTGTGAGGCGACAACGCTACCCACCACGCCACCGTGCCGCCCCACCGTTTAACATGGCACAGAAAATGATTTAATTATTTTCTTGGTTTTAATTGGAGCACCTGCATCAAGCACTGCTTTTTTATGTTTAAAGCATTCATTTAGTCTTCGCAGGATGAAGGTAAGATGTTAGGTTGCAATATGTGATGTGAATGTTTTAGCTACTTCAGGGCGTATCCACACATAACAACAATTCTGAAAATTCTTCGGCTCTCGTCTCTGCCAGATTATCAACATGCATGTTAAAATCAGCCAGTAAAATACAGGTGTCACTGCCTGTGTGACCAACAGATAGTAGCACTGAAAGAAAAGGTGTAGCTGGGTGGACAGAGCTCAGATAATGTGGCAGGTGCATCTGTGCGCGGCCAAGTCTCAGTAAGAAAAAGACAATCCAGATTACGATATCTGATGAGGCCTTTGATACAAAAGGATTTGACTGTTAATGCCCTTATATAAAAAAATAATTTTATAGTTTTGCAGGCAAGAATGCGTTCCTGTCTATGAGAACAATAATCAAGTTATCTGTGTTTGGCCCCTTTGTAGTTCACTTTGCAGTGTTGAATCATTTTAATTGAACTGGGAGAGTTGAGGCAAGCAATGTTGAGTTTGGTTGTCCCATGTCAGCTGATCAGACTAAAACTGTGGAGATAAAAGTGACATTTCACAGCGTTTCAAAATCAGTGCTTCTCCTGCAGTTCTTTTCCAGCACAGATAGAATTTTTCATGAAAGAATTATACTAAATTGGAAGCAAAAAACTAATATTAACTAATATACTGGAAGTATATTAAGTATATTATATTAAAAATAAGCGTCTGAATATGTTTTATGCTTCACTGTATGTCTAATTAATGAATATTAAACCATCAAATGTGTTCTATGAGGAAGTCTTTTGAAATGACAGTCTACCGGTTATGCTGGTATGTGAAAAGAATAGAATGAGAGAGAGAGAAAGAGAAAGAGAATTATTCTACAAGCTGGGAAAGACAGTGGATCGGGTGCGTAGCTATTCTCCACTTTGAACGAATTGGACTTGATGTCAAAGTAAGACTGCTAATGAAAGTAAATGACATTAGGATCAAATTGCAGGATTTCTTTGCCAATCAAACATTTACCTCCATAGATGAAACTATTTGTCCGTTATTTAAGCCATTTGTTCATTGTTTGAGAAAAAGTCCTTTATCATTTGCAGCTGCGATGGATTTCCTTACTTTCCTTCTGCTGAGCTTGGCTATCCCCCCTGTATCATTGATGGTGAGTGTAGCGAAAGAACAATCTTTACAATATCCGTAATACATTTTATTCTATAATACGGTTATGGTTTAAGGGATGTTCTGTATGTTTAATATGTGTACTTTGTTTCTTTCTTCTCAGCCCCCACCAACTGTAGCAGGTAAGTTTATGAGAATGAAAATATTTACACTAATACATCTATAAGTAGACATGTGTTTGTACAGTTTATGCAGTAATGTAAACAATGAAACCACCTTTGGCTTCACGTCCCTTTTTTATACCACATTTTTAGTGTATTACTTTGTTTTGAATGCTGTTTACCTCTTTACTCAATTCCTATGTAGTGTCAAATGGGAAAAAGGACATTGAACACAAAAGTGACATGCTTTTATAAAAGTTACCACCACCATACCAGCCAGTCTCTCACTCTGAAAGTGGCGTGATGTGGAAAAATACAGTAATAGAGCAAAGTGTTAGTGCAGTTGGATTGGGGTTCAGCTTTCAGGGAAAAAAGACTTTTTAATTGGAATACTCGATAAATAACAATTAATATACAAACGAATAACAACATTCAAACTTCTTACAAATAATGTTTGCATCATACATCCTGCTAACTCATCTTTGCCACTTGAATTTTTTACACTATTAGTTTTCAAATGTCAGGTTCTCTTCAGTCACTGTACGTCATCTTTTCTGGTTAGATGTTATTGGTGAAAGAAAGGACATTCCTGAAATAAACAAAGGTAAGAATACTTCATTACGTACTTTATTACTTTTATTACTTACTTTATTAACAAAAAGGGAATGTGATTGTGTATGAGCTACGTTTCTCAGATACTACAAAATAGCACCCCTGAAAACATTTAGATAATGTATATCTCGATTTTTGTCGTTTTTCAGTTTTGACAAAATTTGAAAATGCCTGTTGCTCGTAACATTGTGTGTAAATTTCATGAAGAATGGACCAAAAGAAACGACCCTAAAATCACTTGGAAAAAATTCTGGTTCCATTGACTTACATTCAAAGTAAAGTCGGTTTTTTCCTTCTCCTGTAAATCATTTTTGAGATACAAGGATTTCTTCTGACAACAGCAATATGTTAATGATTGTTTCTTTGTTGTTCTTATGAATCCTTGATGTATATATTTTTGCCTTTTCATATTGATATGAATTAGAACATTATGACCTGGGAGTTACTAAATAAAACCTGGGAGTTACTAGATAAAACCATTTATCTAGGCAATAAGTGTGTTTTTGCTTGTAATAAAACACTATGTAATATTAGAACAATATTAATATTACAATAATATTAATAGAGTAATATTAACAAACATCAATGTAGTTTAAAAAAAAAAGAGGTGGGATCAAGTATCTACATTGCAAATAACAAGTAAGTCTCAAGACTTGACACTCAATTTCTGAGTTAAGTTGCAAGTCAAGACAAAGTTGAGTTTTGATTCAAGTCTAGGTCAGTACAGCTGAGTCTCAAGTCAACAGTCCTAATCTTTGAGTCCTAAACAAGTCAGTCTGCATTCTTCAGCTAATTTAAGGTGATAACACTGAATAATGGTAACAGTACTATAGCCTTTTAATGACAGTACATTAGCAGTGTAGGATTGTATATTATATTTTTTATTATTTTTTACTCTTCCAACTAAACACACATCAAGTCACATATCAAGAATATCTTAATAAATAAATAAACAAAAAATGGGCATTTCTCAGTTTCACCATTTGATGTTGTCTTTGTACTATTCTCAATGAAATATATGGGTCAAATGTTTTGCACATTATTGCATTTTGTTTTCATTTATATTTTGGACAGCAACTTTTTTGCAAATGGGGTTGTATAATTTGTATATATTTTACTTATTACTACCCCGATTACTGCCTTTTACTGATCAGAACATAATCCTTGTAAATACTGATTACTTAATTATTATTTTTTTAACTGCTGTAGTTTTAAGTACTGCAGTTTGAACTAATTTGGTAGAATGGTCCATATATACCCATCCTTCATTCATTTTTTGTGCCAGGTTTAAATCTTTGGGAAGGCGATATCATGGAGGTAAGTTGGGATTAAGTAATATTTTATAGCACATTTGCTTTAAATACTAATATATTATGACTCTCTGCTGCCTCGTGTTTGACTAAGCGCTTATTAACCTGTTAAAAACTAGAGTAAATCTGAACTTCAAAAGAGTACGATTTTGGGGAACGAATACCGGTGGAAGGAATACATCCCCTACATGCTGAACGAAAGTCTCAGTAAGAATTTGGCAATTATATTTCTTTACTGAAATGTCTTTCCAATGTTAGCATTGCTCATGCATTGTTTCTATGTCTGTTATTTCAGGCATAAATTACAAAGGAGTCATTTTAAGAGCCTTCGAGCAGCTGAGACTGAAAGCATGTATTGACTTTAAGCCCCGGACAACAGAGAAAGACTACATATCTGTGGAAGGTCTAACTGGGTACAGTGAATTTTAATTTAAATTTTTAAGTTTAATACATTTAACTGTATTATACTCCACCACAAAGACCTGCATGTCAGATTAGGTTCTTAGTCTCCTATAACAACGCACTGCAAACAACACACACAAACACTCACATACACTGAGGATATATATGTGCAGGGGTGCCGGAACCACAGTGGCGAACAGGCATTTTACTCACCACTTTTCTAAAGTATTAGGGAGATGCCCCACCACTTTTTGAGTTCAAGGATGCGCATAAAAACCTCCATAAACTGCATGAAGTACTGACCAGCATGAACAGAGTAAAACTGCGACTCCACCCATATTCAGGTCTGCACCAGACAATTAAACTGCCCTAATTCACAGGGGATTCAATACATTTTTAAAGAGCAGATTTTTGCTGTACTATCTGCTGCTTTAACATTTCACTCTTTACAGACACTCATATATTTACAGTCTTGTGAAGTGCTGTGAATAACGAGAGACAAGCATTAAGATGATATGTGTTTGATTTTGGCACATGGATCGTGGAGCATATTTTGGCCAAGCATCAGAGACCTGATTGGTATTCACAAAGATGTCTCTTTTTTGTTAAGTTGGTGAATGTGAGAGTAACAGAGCACTTGTATCCCTGCAAAACTTATCAATTAACAAACCCCCACATGTGTAGTTTAGCCCACTTTAGCCCTCGCAGTCCACAATACGAACCAAATGAAAGAGATACAATTTTACCAAAAAAAAAACTGTGGAGGGTCTTTATAAAATGAACAGCCTTGTATTCTTCATAGATTTTAGCAACAAATATTGCTATCTGAGGCTGCACCTGCTGAAGCAGCATCAAAACAAACACTAACATTGTTCATGTTCAGGTTCAGAGATGGGGATCAGCCTAAATCAGTACTCAAGAAACAGAATTGATATTTGCATAAAATAATTACACAAGTAAATGTAAAAATACCTTCTCCATATCAACTTTAGTACAAATACAAAAGAAGCTGATCAAAATTCTACTTAAGTACTGAGCACTGCAGTGGAACTTACTATTACCAGCATTTATCAGCATAGGACCTCAAGATTGTGCTACTCTTTTCTTCTCTTTATGGATTTTTTTAGGTCTAAAATACAAAACAAATATTGCCACTATCAAAACATATTGAAATTAAACACAAATGGAATTAGTAACTAAATAAGAATGGCTAAAAAGTCTTATGTAATAAGTAAAATGTAAAAAGTAATAGGAAGTAAAAGACAGTAGAAGTAAAAGTAAAATTTTCTCAGAAAGGAACAATATCCATTAATATTTTACTTAAGTACATGTTCTTTTAGTGGGTAACACCTCTTATTTCTACGCTGTAGACTGGGACTCCTAACACTACCATCAAAATGTAAGTTGTTCTCGATAAAAGTGTCTGCCAAACATTGTAAGTGTAAATGTAGTCAAACTGAAAGGCAGTTTTGGTCAGTGCCATCAAAGAAAAAAAAAAAAACAGCAAACAAACCAAAAAAGGGTTGAGGTCTGTGACAGTAAATCAATACATCAATATTAAATATTCAACCATAACAAATAAATATATTAATGACAAAAGTTCAGTTGAAGGAGATAAGCTATTTTAGTTTTGCAAAGGCAGTGTTCCACACTAGACTCAACCCCATGTACACAAGCTGTTGAAAGCTTCACTGAAATAATATGTAGTAAGGCTAGGGCCCAAACATGTCTGCTCACCAAACACATGGGATTGCAGCGTTTTACTAGTAAAAGTTTTGCAGTTGTAAAAGCAGCTTGCAGTAGATTTATTTTTAAAAAGATGAATGTTAGGATTGAAACATTGATGGCAAGCTGCCTCCAGAATGTTGAAAGTGTTGGACACTGCCAAAACTAAAGTGTGAAGGTCCCTAGTACTCCTTACCCATCTCTCATTTATTGTCTAAGCCGCTCATCCTCCATGGTCGTGGGGGTGCTGGAACCTATCCCAGTGCTCATTGGATGGAAAGCAGGAAACATCCTGTATAAGTCACCTGTCCATCACAGGGCAGACGCACAGGCATACACACTCACACCTGGGGGCGATTTGGCAATTGACCTGACTGCATGTCTTTGGACTGTGGGAGGGAACTGGAGCTCCTGAAGGAAACCCAACACAGACACAGGGAAAATACACACAGAAAGGACCCTGCTTGCTCAGCCGGGGAATTGAACCCATCATTTTAGGAGTTACATAAACTTAATGTACAGGTTTTCCAATGAACAAACTTTGTAATTGAGAAGTGATTTCTCATCCCTGACATGTTCAACACTAACGCCAATTAAAGAAAATCCAGTGGGACTAGATGAGCAGGTATAAAACTTACTCAGTTTGTGTGACATTCCAAAAGTGCTTATGTCTGTACTTCTTAAGGTCTTCATTAGTGTCTGGACTAGAGCCAGTGGTTTAAATCACTTTCTTTTAACCTATTGTGAGAACAACAGAGCTCAAATGAATGCAAGAGTGATGTTGTTTTATATTGTAATTTCATAGACAGGGCTTTCTAATGGTCCCAAGCATAGATAATGATATGGTGACACTGGCAGATCATGATTTGTCCATCTTATTTTTTCATTGTATTTCCAGATAAGTCCAGGAATTTGTGCTTAACTTGTTCTGTGAGGTGACAAACTGAAGCTTGTGGCTGTCACCACAGACGAGTGAAACTGAAAGAACAGCATTTCTTCTCAGTAAAACACGGCATGCTTCAGGACATAAATGTGGCCTCTTAATCACTGCTTGAAAAAGTAGTTTAACCACTGTTAGTAACCACACTTCTGCTTCTGTTTACATGCTCACTACAAGTAACCTTCACACGTCAAAGAAGGGCGAGAGGAAGACATTGTGTTCTGAGACACATAACCTGGACGCCCGTCCCACCAGCGTTTTTTAAAGCTCAAAGCAAACGAGTTCCTGCTCCTGCCATGTTGAAAGTTTTGCTATGACGCAAACGCACGTGCGCAGAATGTTCTTAAACTTTCCGATTGGGAACGTAATCGGAAAAAGGCGTTTACATGGATATTACGATTACTCACCTTGTTCAGTCGGACAGAAATTGTATTCCAAATGGCCTCAATCGGACTAGTCTATTCCGACTAAAGTGCATACATTCTCTTCTCATTGAGCTAGTAGTCAGATGTAAACATGGTTAATGTAGTGGTACCATGTTAAACCAGAGCAGCTCTACGTATTTGAAAAATCTCTAGTGAAATTGCCACTTGTTTGACAAAGCGTGTTAACAATAGTGTTTGTTGAATATTACGGTTTACATTATTGCTGAATTTTGGCACATGACTATTTTGTTTCTGGTATGTTTTTTGCTTATTGCACCATTTCTGGTAAACCCATGAAACAGATGTGTGTGAAAAATGCGTGTGCCTTTTGGCAGATGCATGTGTACATACAACAAATAGATCCTTCAGAGAACCAGATGGTGTCAAATGGTGACTTATCAAACCAACCTGTAAAAACCTCCAAAAACTTAAAAATGTATCAAAAATGGTCAAAAATTAGACTAAACCTTTTAAAAGGTCTCGTGTGCTGAAAGCTTTCTTTTAATAGTGCAGTCTTACACTGATCTTACAGGTGCTGGTCATATATTGGGAAAAGAGGTGGATGGCAGCAGCTCTCTATTGGAAGTGGGTGTGGACTGATCGGTATTGTAGAGCACGAGTTTCTTCATGCTCTGGGCTTCTTCCACGAACAGAGCCGATATGATCGGGACAACTACGTAACCATCGAATATGCAAACATCATTAAAGGTCATTACCATGTTTGTGAAGAATTTTAGGATCATTTTGATATAATGTCTTAACACTTCTCAATACCTTAAAATGTGCCCTCTGGGCATCAGATGTATGTTTTATGTAAGACAGACCATTAATGTACCAGATGACCAGTTGATACAAGATAATCTTATTTATTATCATATTATCATATAGTGTGTGCTCACTGCTCACTTTTTTCAGTATACACAAGTAACTTCAATAAGATCTCTGAGAATGAAAGCACCATGAGCATGAATGCACTAGAGTTTACCATTTAATACAAGCTTTATTTCATCTACAAATATCACAAATTTCTGTGGGTTTGCAGGAAAGGAGCATAACTTTAATAAGGAGCTTGAGAATGAAAGCACCACACAGGGAACTCCATATGATTACACATCTGTGATGCACTACGGACAAGATGCTTTCTCCAATGGGAATGGACACACCATCAACACCAAAGTCCCTCAGTTCCAGGATGTTATTGGCCAGCACTATGACCTGAGCCCTATAGATATGCTTGAGCTCAGCAAGCTCTATAAATGCAGTATGTATTTTTGTATTAATTTTTGTTTAAACAGGCTAAATTAGGTCATGTCACCATACAGTGATTTTAAATTCTAGGAAATATTCACCGATTTTGTTTTTACTGTTTTTACTTGTAGCTCTTTAAGGAAATTGCACATAAAACATTGCAAACAAATAATTACAGCACAATCTGCAACAGCCTTGAACACTGTTTGTCTTAGTTTTTCATTTTGCCTTTATTGTCATTAAGTTATCTGACCAAAGTAAGCGGCACATGCCTGGAGGTGGCAAACTTAATCACTAGCATCGCCTAATAGTATTTAGAAGTATAGTGTTACAGTGTTTTCAATGTCAATAATATTGCAGCTACCATGTCTCATAATGTCAGTGCTCTTTTACATGTCACTTGTGCTCTAAACCATCTGACACAACAAATCTATTCTTTCTGCTGTATATGCATCCTATATCAGTAGTTGCTGGAAAATGCATTTCTGGTTCATTACAGATGAATCTGTCTCGTTCCTGGACCGCTGTAGCTTTGAAGGCAGCAGGTGTCAGATGTCGACCTGCTCTTCTGCTGCAAATGGATGGGTGAATGCAAGCAGCGTATCTGGAGGGCCATTTAGTGACCACTCCAACCTGGAGTCAATAGGTGGCGTATCTATTTATAGAGGGAAATCATGCATACTTAATATTAAGCCCCCAGGCTTGTTACATAGTAAGGTTTATTATTCAGTAACTACACGAAATTCAATGCAAACTAATCAAGCTGTTCATAGGTTATCGAATTGTGTATTAAAACTGCCATTTAAGGAGTTAATAATACTGGCTTTAAGTGTCACTATATCATATCAGTCTGGAAACATTTTGAATCTTCTTTTTCAGGTGTTCCCCTCATGTCTGTGAACACCACCTCATCAGGTACATATCTGAGGTGGAGCATTAATTCACATATGCATTGTTCTGCTGTCTGTTAGTCTGCATTTCATTTTATCATTTGAAAAAAATGTATTAATTTATCCATACCTCCATTTATTCATGTAGGCAGTCAGCTGTTCGTTGAAGAGAGGTCAAATAGTTTACCTACTAATGCCACAGTTTTATTCCACCAATAATTTGTGTTTTGGCTCTCTACTCCAACACATTGGATTTGAAAAAGTGGTCCAGAATGCCACGTTTTTTATTTACTCTGCACACTGTAATCTGGCCTTTCTGTGCTTGAGGCTTACCTGTAATCTTGTGGTAAATACAGTGAGGTTATACTGTGTATTCTTCCTTCTATGGCAGTCTTTGATAGATCTCTGCCTACAATGTGAATAGTGTTTCTAATATGTTTAGAATAATTTATTATGGACTATCCTAGCCCTGTAGTACACTGGCCTATTATGCAATTAAATTTAGTTCTGTAAACTTAGCACTTTTTTAAAAAATTAAAGCTGATATAAAATTGTTACACATCTCAGTGATGAAACTCTTATATCTAGATGGCAATAGAATTACCACAGGATGGGTGACTTTCCAGTGGGCTTCACTGGTATAGGTTAAAATCATGTCTTTAATCAGACCAAATCAGAGGTGTGGACTCAAGTCATATAACATGGACTCTTGGACTATTTACAAATTGATGACTTGAGGCTGGACTTGAGAAAATGATTAAAGATTTGCGACTCGAATTTGACTTCAACACCAGTGACTGACTTTGACGTGGACTTCAGGCTTAAAACTTGGAAAGATTTGATCTCCACGAAGTGTGGAGAGTCGATCTGCTACACAGTCGGTTACTTTCCATGTGAATGGATTCATCTCCTGCCGTAAATCTGATATACAGCAACACCGTCTGTATCTGTGGGGAAATGACCATTTTCCTCATGGTAGCAAAACAAAAGAAACAGTTCTTTCTATTTGACTGAGTTGAAGTTGACTTGTTATTCATGAGCTTAATATTAAAATGTATTGTTAATCTCTGTCCTCTTTTCATAACGTAATGCTATTCTAGAGTGGTAGAAGAGAATTACATTGCAGGAGAAAAGAAGACCAGAGATGCAAGTAACAATAAAGCATCAAGTCTTGACTCTCAAGTCCCAAGTCTGAGTCAGTACAGGCGAGTCTCAAGTCAGTAGTCCTAATTTTCGAGTCCTAAACAAGTCAGTATGCATTCATCAGTTAGTTTAAGGCCGTAACACTGAATGATAGTAACAGTGCTTAATGACAGCACGTTAGTAGTGTATGTCTGTATATACATAAATTCTTCCAACTAAAATACAAAATCCATGATACACAAATAACCATGACAGGTATACACAAACAGCAGTGCAACTGCAAATCAAAATAATTTAAAAAGAACTGTTGAAATTTAGGCGGCATGGTGGCGTGGTGGGTAGCGCTGTTGCCTCACAGCGAGGAGGGCCTGGGTTCGATTCCCCGGCCGGGCGACCAGGGTTTGCATGTTCTCCCCGTGTCTGTGTGGGTTTCCTCCCACCGTCCAAAGACATGCAGTCAGTCCAATTGGATGTGCTAAATTGCCCCTGGGTGTGAGTGTCTGTCTGCCCTGCGATGGACTGGCGACCTGTCCAGGGTGTATCCTGCCTTCTGCCCGAAGACTGCTGGGATAGGCTCCAGCGACCCTGACGGAGAAGCGGCTTAGAAGATGGATGGATGTTGAAATTTAACCTTATATTTTCAGGAACATTGGGTGCATTGGATTAAATTAAAAAATTTGCTCACCAGTTGAAGTTGCCTTTTTTCGCCAGCAGCTTCTTCCAATTCCAATTTTCCATTACACCTAAATGGTGCAGCATTTAGGTGCCGGAACGTTTCGTGTGTAGTTCCACTACTCTTTGTGTGTACCAATATACCTGTCATAGTTATCTGTGTACCATGGATTTAGATTTTTTTAGAAGGTTAAAATTATACAACAATATACAGCCATACACTACTGACATGCTGTCATTAAAAGCCTATAGTTCTGTTACCTTTATTCAGGACTACGGCCTTAAATTAGCTAAAGAATACACACTGACTTGTTTAGGACCCAAGCATTAAGACTACTGACTTCCGAGTCAACTTGAGAATCACTTTTACTGACTTGAGACTTGAATCGAGACTCAACTATCATGACTTAGGACTTGAGTGACAAGACTTGATGCTTACTTGTTACTTGCATCTCTGGTCCTTTTTCTTCCTGCAATGTAATGCCCTTCTATCACTCTAGAATAGCAATACATTACGTAGAGAGGTTGGAGATTCTACCACCACAAGAAAATGTTTGAGACTTTGCCCAAGTACCCATCATATATCAATAGTTCTTCCCGATGCACATTTTTCCAGAAAATTATGAGAAAATGTGTATCCAGACAGAAAAAATCATCAGACTACAGTTGAGTTCTGTGACACTTGGCAGTTTACCCTGTAATTTTCTCACATTTTAAATCCAGTGTGTTGGAGCCAAAACAGAAGTGACACTGTCAGTTGACTTCTGTGGTCCTGTACTCACAACAGTTACTGCTTATTTTGAATGCCACTGTGTGTACTATTGTCTGCAGGGCCGTCTTTCTTCATGCACTTCAGCACAAAGGCTGGACAGGAAGGAGACTCAGGTCGACTGGTAAGTAAGGAGATGACACCCCGCAGAGGCTGCCATGTCCAGTGCCTGCAGTTTTTCTACTATCACAGTGGGAATGAGACTGACCAGCTCAACATCTGGATAAGAGAGTACCAGAATGATACTGATACCATAGGAACCCTCAGACTCATGGACCAGATCACAGGTGATTTCTAATTAGCTGATACAATTTCAAACTCTGTCATATACACTGAGTTGCCAGTTCATTGGGTACATCTACCACATATGTTTACAAATTTAATAAAAGCCCATCTGTGGCTGCACAATTTATCAGCCCCACTCTACTTCTTACATTAAAAGCAAGAGGGCCCCAGGTAACCACTGCTAACCAGATATTATTTGGGTGAGCGGCCGAGACACAAACATGGTAGTGTGTGTGATGCTGGAGTTTCTACACACGTGTCACGGCTAGGTTGAGAGTAGAACACCATCCAAAAATATCCAGCTAAATGATGAATGGCTAATGGAAGGATAACACAAACTATGCATTAACTGTTGGCATTACTGCTGTACTGAGAATGATATAACACCCAGATACAGCCAGCAGGGGTTCCACAGTGGTCCCTTTGTATTGCTGGATGGGGTAGAGGGAGGCTGATAAATTGTAACAGAAAGGTAATACAGTAAATAATTGTATTGGGGAAGCAGAACACAACCTGACATATTTTAGTTTTTGCATGTATGTGATAAATGTACCTGGTTAAATGGCAAGTGTAGGTAGAATAACTTGACTACTCAAAAAATGTTTTCAGGATCTCCCACTAATCACTGGCAACTCCACTTTGTTCCGCTGAATGCGGGCAAGCCATTCCTAGTGGAATTTGAAGCACGGAAAGGAGCCAGATATTCCAGCGGAGGGTTCTCAGTGGACGATATCAACCTGTCAGAATCAGAATGTCCTCATAATGTGTGGCAGATCAGGAACTTCATGGAGCTTTGGAACAACTCTACACCTGGCACTTTCAAGTACAGCCCAGCCTACTACTCCCCTGACGGCTATCGCTATCAGATACTTCTGAGACTGACTCAGGACTTCGTTTACTTCTACGTGCGACTGGTATCTGGTGTCTATGATGACAAGCTGCAGTGGCCTTGCCCATTAAGACAAGTGACTTTAGTACTGCTGGACCAGAACCCCGACATCCAACAGCGCATGTCGGACCAAGATAGCATCACTACTGACACATCACGTAAGAACTTACGCAAACATTCCTTTTTTCACTCATGCCAGCTGTAAGTGTCGTTCCACAGTTCTCTATAACCTCTTTATCTCAGACTGTAATCTTTCATTTGATCTTTTCCAGAGGTGGGCAGTTACATGTATTTAAGTAAATATTTGTACTTTGTTGATTGTGGTTTTTTCCAATGATAATATGTGAATCAAAGCTTTCATATTTTTTCTTTCAGGTAGACAGTTTTGGGGCAGGCCTAGTGAAGTTGGATTTGAAGTAGTTACTGGTGATAACGAAACTGTAAAAGCAAATACTGAAACGCCATTTCAAATGCTGTTGAAAAAAGGCCGTTCTAATGACAGAGAGTTTGTCAAAGGAGGTGATCTCATCCTACTCATCAGCATGCAAGGTGTGCTTTTATTTTACCAGCTAAGTGAAATTAGTGCCATTCTGAGATAATCATAATAATAGGATAACTGTCATACTAAGATAACAAACATACTTTTTATTTTTTGTGTCTATTGAAATGTTTTTAATATCTGAATATATATTTCATGTTTTAAACATACACACTAGCATTCAAGAGTTTGCAATCTTTGTTTAAAAGTCTGGAATGATTGTTTTCAATTTGCAAATAAATGTATAAAATTATATGCAAGCTCCATTTCAGCTTCTCATGGTTAAAATAAACAGTAGGACAGTAAGAAGCTTTCCATTAAAATGAAGAAATGTTAGATGTGCCTACATTGATGAATGGAGCTGTAGAATGTTCTAAATGACTGGGCTGTATAACTCTGAGAATTATGGAGAAATTTATTAGTGGACATATCATAAATCAAAAGTGGAGATCAAATCTCAGGGCAAATACGCTGATAAACAGTATATTATTTAACACTGAATGTCTTATTCACAACGTTCTTACATTAAAAAAGCACTGTTCTGCATTTTACCTGTTAATATTTAAATAAGCATTCTTTCAATAAGGTGTTAGAAACGTTCCTCAGAGATTTTGGTTGGTTATTTGAGTTACTGTTGCCTTTCTATCATCTCCAGTCTGCCCATTCTCCTCTTACCTCTCACATCAACCAGGCATTTTCGTCCACACAACTGCTGCTCACTGGATATTTCCTCTTTTTCAGACCGTTCTCTGTAAACCATAGAGATGGTTGTGCGTGAAAATCCAGGTAGATCAGCAGTTTCTGAAATACTCAGACCAGCCCGTCTGGCACCAACAACCACGTCACGTTCAAAGTCACTTAAATCCCCTTTCTTCCCCATTCTGATGCTCAGTTTGCACTTCAGCAAGTTGAGTTGAGTTGTGGCCATGTGATTGGCTGATTAGCCATTTTAACAAACAATTGAACAGGTATACCTAATAAAGTGGCCGGCGAGTGTTTGTGTGAATATATATATATATATATATATATATATATATATATATATATATATATATATTCACTTCAGTGCAAAAAAGGCCAAGGTTGAAATGGCAGAGCATTAAGCTTAACAACAAATAATTGGCCTATAAATGAGTAAGAACTGAATAAGTAGATAAAGTCGGTCAGTGTGGGAGAGCCTTTCTCCTTGATTTCTTTGTTGTTGAAGTTGAAGTCAAAAATTGTTAGTTAATATTGTTCCAATCAGCATTGATGGCTTCAAACAGCTGAAAAACATGTCCAAACTAGCTTGCGTTTCATTTGAAACCAATAAGTTTAAATCTGCTCCCTGACCAGGCTTAAACCGCTTGGATAACCATTAGTATTTTGGCCCACTTTTGCACTGAGGTGTATATACCGTATGTCCTCTTAAAAACCTTTCAACTAATCTCTTGTTTGTGATTGTGGACAGATGTCTCAGCGCTGCAGCAGGATAACTCTCTGCCCTGCCCTAAAGTATCAGTCAAGAACTTCACTGTCTCTCCTTATCAAGGTGCTCAAGAAGGATCCTGCACACCACGGTGAGCGTCCATTCAAGGCCTTACATAAACTGTCTATTGTCTAATGTCTACTGCAGTTTATGCAAGACTTTAAAGTCACAAAACAAAATCTGGTAACACTTATATGCCACACATCATGCCCTGCCTAAGTCTGTATAATTGCTTGTAGTTACACTACATGGCCAAAGGTACATGGACACCCTGTCTCATTAATTTTAGGTTTGATTATTTCAGCCACACTTATTGCTAAAAGTGTATAAAATCAAGCATACAGCCAAGCAGACAGTGATTTCTATAGATTTCTATAGGCAAACACTAGCAGTACAGCCTTACTGAAGAGCTTAGTGCTTTCCAACAAATCAGTTTGTCAAATATCTGCCCTGCTAGAGCTGCCTCAGCTTAGCCTTGAAGCAATAGGCCACATAAGGTCACACAGGACCACAGAGTCCTGAAGTGCCCACTACTGTGTGAAAATTTCCTACACTCAGTTGCAGCACTCACTACCTCCAAAGTGCTCCTGAAAGCAGTGCCAGCACAAGAATTGTTTATCAGAAGCTTCATGGATTCATGGATCAACCAGGTAGCCAAACACAAGCTTAAGATCACCATGCGCAGTGCCAAGCAGCGGCTGGAGTGGAGTAAAGCACATTACCATTGGACTCAAGAGAGCAAGAATTTATTATAACATGAATGTGTTCTTATATTGTATTGGACAAGTAAAACATGTTAAGGGAAAATTCCACTTGAAAGTAAATATCTTGCATAAATAAACCTTTTCTCCTTTTTCCCCCAGGGTTATTTCCACCTCCTCTACAATCACAAATATAACTACAACTCCACCAAGGTACTCACTCCCACTGTGTTTTTTCAATCATGATAAATAGAATCAAAGGCATTTCTAAATGCAAATATAAATGTAAAAAATTTAAGGTCATCTTCACTGGTTGACCTTTTACATTCATAGAAAAATTGAGTTTTTGCCAATATGTCCTACTCTATGTACAAATTCATAGAAACTTATGCAGATTAATGATGAGGCATAGTGAGCAGTATTTCTCATGACAGAACTGATCATTTATAGGGGTGGAGGTGGAATCGATTCTTAGATGCATCGCGTTGCTGATGTAGACGATAATGATCTATTCACAAATGCCAATCGGAAAAATAGATTTTCTTAATTTTAGTTGATAACGTAATGTTCAAACACAAAAGGCGGAACTTGAAAGTGCTGAAGTGCACTGCGCGGACAGTCTGTGGCGGCACATAACAAAAACACAACTGGATGAGCGAGAAATCCGGCACCTGCACCGGCACCCACTGCATTAAGAGGTAGATTAGATCAGGAGTCGACAACCCAAATGTTAAGAAGAGCCATTTTATATTTTGAACAAAAATCAAACCACCTTGAGAGCCACAGCATTTTATGTCCAATATGTCTCAGTTTGTACTAATGTCCAAGCTTTAGCTCAGCTATACCCACGTTTCTCACATCCCCGGCAGGAAAATTTTCCTCAAAAGTAGAATAGTTTCTTCTAAAATGTCTCTCAAACTGTTCGACTGTTTTACAAGGCTGAAGTTTTGCTTATTAATCAGCTTTTAAATCGAAAAAGGCGCCAGAATGTAAATGCAGCACCATTAAGGTGGAGATAATTCAAAAGAGAAGCTGACTTCAGCTTTGCAACTTTTTAGTGTTTGACAGTCTCTTGCTGCCGATTTAACGTACCAGGAAACCAACTACAGTGCTTATAAATGCAAATAAGTCCATTTGTCTACAAATGGTCATCTTAAATCTCTCTCTTTGCCTTTTAGTTAGTTACTAGCATGGTGAGATTGTCTGTGTAGCTATGTGACCTGCAGTCTACACACCAGCTTTCAGGGTTATAGGGTAGTGAATTAGAAGCATTTAAGATCATCTATTGTTTAAACAATTTTATTTTTACCTACAAATCTAATTCTGCTGTGGTGCCGCACCAAGGAAGTAAAAGAGCCGCATGTTGCCGACCCCTGAGCTGGCATATGGAAGCACTTTGGCTCCTGTGAAGTTGAAGGGAAAAGGAACCTGGATAAAAGCCATACTATATTCAAGTTATGTCACCCTAAACTAAAATATTTTGGGAACTATAAACACGAGAAACCATGTTATACATTTCCACCTGTTTTCCGTCTGGTTGTACTTGCTGCCAACCAGAGAACCACAGAGCTTCCACCCACCTCGGAAGTGAATTACAAACTATATCGCCCAAGATGCATTGATAATTGCTGCACTGCAGCCCTCTGGATAGTGATCGAATCATGAGGTGCCTAGAGATTCCCAAACCTTTCTTCCAATTACTGATGTGGATTATTACTAAAAAATCAAACCTTGTTTAAAAGCTTCTTTGTGATGACATTCCTTTTTGTTTCTTCTGTTTCAGCAACTGCTTGTCCATGGTTTGTTCTAATATTATGCTAATATTGTGCATCCTTCTGTCGACCTCCTGCTGGCTTTGGTCCTCCTGTTAGTAAACTAACAGCCAAATCATCACAACTCCATGGTGCCTCTAATCTTCACCTCCCACTTTTTTGGCCTTCCTTTGGCCGTTATTTATCAATCATCTAAAGAATCGTATAGCTTAATTCTTTTGTTTAATTTTGTGATTCTTAATCTATTAGTAGTACTTGACCTTATCAAGATAATTCAGTCTAGTGGTGGGTGGTTTACACTCACCGAGCACTTTATTAGGAACACTGTGCTAATGTGTCATTTAAGCAATGATTGATTGGTATTAACAGCCCCAAAGCCTGCCAATAAAACATTCCCTATGCCATTACACCACCTCCACCGGCCTGAACTGTTGACACAAGGCAGGTTGGTGCTGCTGTTGGCACCAAATTCTGACCCCCTGTGTGCCTCAGCAGAAATTGACATTCATCAGACCACGTTTAATTTTTGCAGTCTTCAGCTGTCCAGTTTTGGTCAGCCTGAGTGCACTGCCGTCTCAGCTATCTGTCCTTGGCTGACAGAAGTGGAACCCGACGTGGTCTTCTGCTGTTGTAGCCCATCCACCTCAGAGTGGTTCTCTGAGTTACTGTAGCTTGTCTGTCAGCACAAACCAGTCTGGTCATCATCCATTGACCACTTTCATCAACAAGGCATTTCCATTATGAGAACTGCAGCTGATTGAGTGTTTTTTCTTCGTCGCACCATTCTATGTAAACTGCAGATGCCAAATGTCAGAGATGACACTTTTCCTCATTCTGATGGTTGATGTGAACATTGCCTGAAGCTGCTGGCTCATGCATGATATATGTGATTGTGTGCACTGCACTGCTCCTACACGACTGACTGGTTAGATATTTGCATAAATGAGTAGGTGTTCCTAATAAAATACTTGGTGAATGATTGTTTGTACTGATACAAAAGGATGTTGACAGGGTCGGAAATGGGCAGGAATGCATTAGTACAGCTTAAATTTTGAAACATAGGCAATTGTTTTTATAAGGAACTCTGCATACAATTGTTTTACTCTGTTCCTAAAGCATCAAGGTTCTGTTGAACGCATGCCAAATCCAGCCTACAGCCCCTTAAGCCAAGTAAGGCATTCTGCAGCTGCGTGC